>NW_027557444.1:0-4882 GCF_052425735.1 Oculina patagonica
AGAGCTGTTTTCACTTGAGTGTCGAAAGTTATTCGCGTTTGCTTTGGTTTTGCATTACTACGCTCAGTGATTGGTTTGAAACTCTCGTGCCACTTTTTAGGCCAATCAGAAATAAAACCAAAACCAATCGTGACTCGCTCGCGCACGTTTTCTCGCGCTTCCTGCCGGCTACATGTATTTGCCTCGTGTTTTGATTGGTTGACTGCACTGACTGTGTTCTTTGTGATTGGCTAGAGTGATTAGTTTGGTTTTGGTTTTACGACACTCAATTGAAAACTGCTCTAATTGCACTGCCTCATATTTGTTCACTCTTCTCTTGAGTTTGGATAATTATGTACAAAAGTAATATTTACTATCAATAAACATAGTGGCTTTACCGCTGCCAGCTTGTGATGTTCGACAAGTCCCGACAAGTCTGAAAATCCTTTCTTTGATCCCTTGAGGTGATAAAATCCAGGTTCAGTGGAGGTATCCCACACAATATCATAGTTCATTACTTTTTCTCCCACGTACACTGACAAAACAAGGTTAAAGTGTTCACTTCGTTTCTTTCGTAGCAAAAAGGAACCATCTTCTTTGCATCCTTTCAGTAACAGATATTCCCCCAGCTTACGCCTGGAGAAGCAAAATTATATGTCAATAATTAATTTGCAGTTAGCTAATTACAAGTCTTCTCTACTGTCCTGTTTCTTAAAAGTCACTGACCTGATGTCGCTTGATTTTTGGCCAAATTTGAATACAGTAAATACCAAATTGTATCTTTTTGGTATGCTTCAGAGACATCAGGTCTGATTCAGGTCTCACCGTTGGAGTTTTGGCTGAACTATGTTAGGCTAAAATACCAACTGTGGCTTGACCAAACTCGTCTGATCTTTCACCAAAGCATAACAAATAGATATGATTAGGTATATAAAGGAAGATTGAATCCTGTTGGTACCCATCTGTGGTAGCATTGGACTCCTGATCCAACGGTGGAGGATCAGGAGAATACTGCTGCCATTTTGATGAAATGAAAACCGAAGTGAAGGGCAAGCCTGTTGAGCCACTAGGCTAACAAATCTCCATTAGGTTAATAATCTTAAAACAGTTGAACCACCACTAACGCTGCCTTTCTATAACAGCACGTCCTTACTGCAACAGCCCAGATTTTTCATCCTGATTGCAGGCTAATCCACACACTTTACTCTCATTGAAACCTCCCTGCAATGGCCACCTTTCTATAATGGCCAGTTAATTCTGCCCCAGGGTTAACCCCAGTTAACTCTGCCACAGCAGAGAGATTCAGCTGTAAATTGTCTGTTTTAAGAGGCATCCGAATGCACTTACGAGATAGGTCCATGACAAAGTATGGAACCTGTGCTCTTTGAACCTGAAAGGAAAAAACACAACAAATCATCATGGGCAGGACAACCCAATTACCAATTGATGAGGTCAAAGATTTCTGGCATGAATCAGAATGATAAATGATACCAGAGCAGTGATCAGCTATGGCACTCAGAAACATGAAAATGTAGTTTAGGTTGAAGCTGGGGATAATGGGGTCCCAGGGGGGTACTTGCAGTATACATGACGGGGAGGTCCAACATATTTTTTGGGGTTGAAAATTACACTCTCTGTATTTTTTTGGGTCAAGAGATCTGTCATGTATTTTTTTAGGTCTTAAAGTCTTTTTCATTGAATAAATCAGTATCAAGGTGCTATGTCTTGTACTTTTTGGGGTAGAGAATTTTGCTGCCAGGTATTTTTTTGGGTGTAAAATTTCAGGCTCATGTATTTTTTTGGGTTCACAATATGAAGCTCCGTCAGACCCCCCCGTCATGTATACTGCAAGTACCCCCCTGGGAGTGGGGTGGACTCAGCACTGTGTAACAGCCCATATAATATCTTAGAAGAAGCCAAGCTAGCTACTACCCAGATGTAGCTAAATATTGTACCTCTTAGAAGTTGCTTGTACTGGTTAACCATCAGTCTGTAATATCCCTCAATCAGCGTGATTAGGGAATCTGCTTCTTGTGTAGAACTGGCTGTCAGTGTCTGCAAAACCATAAATATACATGCAAATTCTCAAGGTGAATGGCGTGGCTAGGGTATTAAGACCTTTGGCAGTTAAGGGTACACAGAGAATAGCCCACTAAAATTATGGCAGAGAAATTCACTATGTACAGTTGAATCCTGATAAGGTCATTTTGTTACTAATTTTACCCTCGCTAACTCAAACCATTTTCGATTTCCCTTGAAGGTTCGAGTTATCGGGATTCAGCATGTAAGTTGCAAAGCTATAGCTTGCCACCATTGGCTTCTGTCCTAAAACACTGTCTTCTTTATTTTACTCTTTAAATGAACAAAGATACTACAAAATGCCAAATAAAAGTTGAGTGATAAAAACAGGATTATAACATGACATGTGTTGTACCTCAGGCTTAAACTCTTTTCGGAAGATTGTTACAATGTTTCTCATACGGTCAAATTCCAATGCTTCAACATCTGAGAACTTTTCCACTATAATCTCAGGAAGCTACAGTAAAAGTAAAAGATGAACCAAAATTAAAACCGAACATTTACAATGCCATCACAATCTTTCTGCTACTAATTAACCACCTTCCCATCATGGTGGCCTAATGGTTAGCACGCTGGACTCCGCGTCGAGTGGTCCGGGTTCAAGCCCTGGTTAGGGTCATTAAGTTGTGTTCTTGGGAAAGCCATTTTTAATTACTTTCATAGTGCCTCTCTCCACCCAGGTGTATAAATGGTTACTGGTGTACTTATACTGGGGGTTAACCCTGCGATGGACTTAAGCATCCCATCCAGGGGGGAGTAGAAATGCTCCTAGTTGCTTCATGCTACAAAAACCAGGTGGCTACTGGACCTTCTAAACCCTTACCCTATATATACTAGATTCTGTTCAGCTGATTTTGCAACCCTTTACTAGACTAAACACTGAAAAACACTACTCTACCCCAGACTTGCCGTTTTCAGAACTGTGTCACTATTTGTGTTTTTAATGGAAAACCATCTGTCAACAACGTTGCCGCGATGATTTTATTTACGTTTAAGAAGGCCTCTTCCTCTTCTGAGCTTACCTATTCTGGACTTAATTCCTCATACTACTGATCAGTTTTCCGGCAAATGATACCCTATTCTAGACCAAAACTCGCTGATTTCTATACCCTATCCCAGACTAAGCTGCTTGAAAACCATACCCTTCACAGCGGCACATACCTATATAGCTCATATATGGAAGTGCACCCCCCTGCAGGGCTCAATTACCAGTTGCTGTTTGGAAAAATGAACCTGTGAGCCTACAAAGAGTAGACTCAACTCAAAAAAGTGTCGGAAATCGACTATAGTGTGGCAAAAAGTTTAAATAAATGCAGTCACTCATGACACATTCATGATATCCTATTGATAATTTTTTCCCCCAAAATGTACTACCAGGTTCCTGCCACCTGCCTCCTCCATGGCACTTAATTGTGAGTGTGACTAATATATTCCAGTGAGTGTTAGGGTAATTAAACCCAATTTATTATATAAACATCAATGAAATACCTGGAAATCTTTTGCGCATGTGAAGTTATCGATTTCGGAACATTGTCTGACAAGTTTGCCCTGTTTCAATGCTGAATGAGCCAAAGTAAATCGATATTAAGTCGAAACATCTTCGGATCTTCCTCGGCAAACTTTGGCAATCTTCAGATATCTTCGGAAATTTTGGGAAAAGTTGGAAACATGTTCGGAAACATTTGTACGACCTTCGGACAATCTTCAAAAAACTTTGGAAAATGGTCGGAAAACTTTCGGAAAATCGTCATAAACATCTTAATTAGTATGTTTATATAATAAACAGAATGGACAGAATGGTTGCTTGGAGATATGAAATTTATCTTCTCGTGTTCAAATAGATATCTCATGAGTGAGCGCATGTGAGCTATAGATTTGAACACTCGAAGATAAATTTCATATCTCCATGCAACCATGTAATATATCCTCTATGTATTGATGCCAATTAGCAAATAAATGGGAAAATATTCAACTTTTAATTAACTTAATATTTATCTTAAACTTACACTGTTCTCCACGTCAGTTCTTTTCTTCTTGATTCCAAATTCTGCACTGATAAGAACCTCAAACCTTCTGCTAACTTGGCCATAAACCTACCAGTTATAAAAACAGCAAGCTGTAATACAAATAAAGGAACCCAACTTGTCTTTGACTAATATTTTTCTGATATTGACCTCATGTTAGTTCAATAACATCCACTTATTACACAACTTACCCAAGCTAAGATGACAAATAAAATCAAAGACCTCTTCCAGAATACCGACTATTTTGCACGAGGTATGAGAAGGGGAAATGATAATATTGAAAGTGATTTGCGATGTATTAAATCAGCCGGTTTCTTGCCAGCACTTGTTATAGTTTTGATTTTGTACCTTTTTTTGTTGAGGCGATCAAGTAATTGTTTTCCATAGATAACAAACGCATCAAATCAAAATCAAAACAGAACACAATCAGTATAGATAACACTTTGAGATCAGAACTGCTGAGGCATTCCTATTGAGTGATGTTTTTATCACCCACAGCAAAAAGTATTCTCTTGAGAAATTAAAATATTCCATTGCTTGTTAACAAGCAAAATAGTAAAAAAATCAATCACTCAGGATGCTTTATGTCAAGTCTAATATTTTTTAAGCATTTAACTGGCTAAAGTTTCTACTGAGGTTTTTTCTTTTAATCATAAAATTGTGTCGCAGAGAAAGTAATATGGCCCTTAGTCTTTTCTGTATACACATGTACATGTTCCATGTTATGCTTGATCTGTAGACCTAAAAGGCTGTTATTCTCCCTGTACAGCTCTTATGCTTGGCAAATAAGATAAATACAT
>NW_027557445.1:0-4882 GCF_052425735.1 Oculina patagonica
ACTTATTTCAAAAATTGTTATTGAAATTATTTGTAAATAGCGTAGTTAAATTTTAGTCTGTTTTTATTGTAAATACCAATTTTAAGTCTTTTTATTATTATTATTTTTATTTATTTTATGTGTCCCCTATTAATAGAGAGTGTTACACTCTCGGCTAGAATTGCTCTGACACATTAATAAAGTTGTTGATTGATTGATTCTGGGCTACTGACTTTGCCAAATAGCACAACACAAGCCAAGTCCAATGTGTCCTCCGACCTCTTATACATTCAACAAACAAACTTCTCTGAGGATGCGGTAGTGTCAGCTTCGAGGACATCTTCGTCCACCGTAGAGAGAAGATCAAAGTGTTCCGTGAAAACTCTCTTTGAATGTCCACAGATAAAAGAGATGCTGTGATGGTGTGACATGTAAATAATGGACTTGACAAGTTATGAGGAAGATTTTCTGCGACCTCTTCCAAAGATATGTACTTTGGCTTCTTTTAAGTTCCTGCCCATATCCACACCTTTGATGAGAGCCTATGGCGATGCGCTAGGAAAAGTAACAGGACGTGTGTGCCTCGAGTTGAAACTACTATGTTGTCGATATGCCCGCTAAGACTGACTACATGAAGAACAAACCTCGACTTCTTCGTGGTTGGATCTCAAAACGGCTACATCAAGGCTAGGATCTGAGTAGTATCAGCAAGTGCATGTGAGAAAAGTTCATCTGAGAGAATCCGTGCTAGGTACGCTTAGTTGTCTCCTAGTACTAAAAATGCTTGCCCATTTCATCGGCAATTGAACCTCTAACTCTGCGCACAGGACGCGCAGTGTTCCTGGAGCGTCGACTTCTTGTCGTTGCTTTGATGGAGTGCCTCCGAAAACGATCTAATAACACATCGATTTACTGGTATCAGGGACCTTTCCGTAAGTAAACATCGTGTTCATGTAACAGTCCGTAAAGCCACCGAAAGTCTGCTTTTCCGGTTTTCCAATAGCTGCCACCAGGGAAAAGCCATCGAAGAAAACAGCATCATTTCCTTGAAGTCTAACTGACTCTAGGCACTTGACCTTTTCTGTCAGAACGTTGGCTAAAATGGAGTCGTTTTCCACTCGAATTGAGTCGTTCATCATTTTTCAGTGGCACCGGCATTACGTATACCTCATTCTGCTTTGGGCTTGTGTTCATAAACCGTCACGAGATAACACAACATACCCTGGTTTGCATGCAAAATCTTTTTTTCTCGGAGATAGTTGAAGCACTTTTAACTTTATTAAGGCTGGCAAACGTAGCCGGATTCTTCTCGCGAATTGGGTCACGGAAGGTTTTTTCCCGTCCTTTCTTCACGTTTCCGTTCTTCTTCTCTGTCTGAAGATAGTAGCTTCCGTTCAAGCTGATTCTACTAAAAAGAAAGTTCTTGTTCAAGTTATAGAGTCGGTAGTTGAGATCTTTCGTGGCAATATTCTGCAATGTCTCATTGTCTGTGACAAAAACACGCCAAATTTGTGTTGTATAGAATGTAGAGCAAACACAATTTCATTGTCTTGCTTCTTTTTCTCCTTGGCACTCTCTTTTTGGATCAAAGAGGTCGTCGTGGTGATGTCAATCATCGCTGATGTTTGCACAGCAATTTAATTATAACGTTTATATAATTTAGAAGATCACATTTGTTTTTCAACAAAATGTGAACACTATACCTGTAATAAGGTGAATTTTATATAAGAGGGCGTGGTCAATTGTCACTGAATGGCTTGATATTCAAGAAAACAGCGTAGAAACTGACAGAAATTGTTAGAATCATATAAAAATTTACAGTACACAACTAATGCTTTGAAAGAATTTCTGGATGTATTATGCTTAAAATTGCTAAAGGAAAGAAAACTCCTTATTTGGTCAATGACGTCATAATTAAAATCAGTGTACTCGATTTAGCAAAAATAGCTATGTTGCCAAAAATAAGACAAAAATGCCCGTGGGTATCACATTTTGGGCTCCTGTGTACCTGACTATTACAGGGTTCGTAATTTTGCATCGAAAGGTTCATTCTCGTAATTAAGGTTGAGCAGTACTTGAGTTTTTTTTTAGACCTTTCTAAATACCAAAAAGAAATGATACGTGACTGATTTAATTTTTAATAAAATATATATTTTATAACAAGCGATAAAATCTGTAAAATGAGACCAAAGTTAATATAAAGCAATATGTAAAAATACAAACCACCGGTAATTGAGTTTCATACCAGGTTAACACTAGACTATCAGCTTTCAGCAGAAATCTGCTAGTAGACTATCATAAATGATGTTCTCTGATTGGCCATGCTACCGATCTATTTTCGTTATAGATATAGTTAAAAGCCATAAACTACTCGGCTTGGCAAATGATCCGGTAGACTTAAAAAAAATACTTCTCATCGATTTTTTATAGTTTAAAAAATACAATACAAGTTATGCTTATCATTACATTTGCAGACAAATTTCTACATAACTTCACAATTTACATTTTAATAAATGTTTAAATTTTTGTTGCGAATAAGATCTAATTACACAGACGAATTCACTAAATGTTCAGCTTGGCTGGTACTTTATACAAGTTTATTCTAGTTAAAGTCTTATTACAACCAATGACTACAACAGTTTTCATCACTAACCAACTCTTATACCTTGATGATCAATACTACCTCTCTTTGTCATTTGATACAACAATAATGGTATAAAACGAATGCACAATCGCCCAGTGAACATGTTGCAGTCGTTTTGTGAGTAATTAGTTACTATAGCAACATTATTGCCATTAAAAGTACCGTTTTTGTAGCTTATTGTGCTTATAACTCAAAAACGAGCTCAGTGGTCCAACTTTTTATTATATAGAGAATATCATGTTAAGATACAAATTTTTGCAAAGTTGTTTTAACAAAAAAAATACAATAAAAAAAATACACCTTTCAAAATGTTGTATTGTACCATGCTAATTACCAAAATGTTGTATTGTACCATGCTGATTATTATTAATCTCGTTTAACATATTACCCAGTAACAAAAATGGGGGCTTATTGTGCTCGTTTTTAAGTTATTAACCCATAAAGCTAAAATCAAGGGCGTTTTTAGATTCTACTTCTGCAATGGTAAGTAGTGATGTCAAGAAAATGAGCCTAATTTGGGTATTATATTCGTTTAATACTAGAAACTTCTCGATTAACTTAATGCAATCTTGTCAAGTGTGGCAAATATATGAAAGCGTGACGAGAAGATTTGGTAAAAACCATAATTCATTTAGAAAAGTAGATAAAACTACATCGATGGCTGCTGATATAATGAAATTTTCCTTCTGATTAAAGGCTGCTTGCAAATTAAATGACAGTTTTGAGTCTCAAAGATTCTTCTGAATTTAACCCAATTCAGACCGGGCTTTTTTGGATCTTTTCAGTCCAGGGGCGGGACTGAAAAGATCCCCCCACGTAACTTCTACAAGAAACAACGTATGGTCACCAAATTTTCAGAAAATAATGTATATCCAAAATTCTATAGATTGAATAATCACATATTGATAATCCATTGCCTGAAAGCGTTTGTCGTACTTATCTCCAAGATGATTTGATAAATATTAACTAAATTTTCGCAGATTATGTTAGGAAACATTTATAATGTAAAACTTGACATTTCCGGATAAAAAAAGGTAAAAAAATGTAAAACAGAAAAAAAAAAACAGTTAGGGCCGCCATCTTGCCTAGCAAATCATGGTTGCCATAGCAATGCATTCTTAATAAATTAATATCTATCTATCTATCTATCTATCTATCTATCTATCTATCTATCTATCTATCTATTCAAGAAACAGTTAAGTAGTTGCCATGGTAACGTCAAAATTTCTTTGCCAAAACTTCTCATGTTTAAGTTCGAAGAGAAATTGTAGGAAAAGTTGTGAAGTTTCAGGTCTACCGGTGGAACGATTTAAAACGTTCAAAGTCAGCGTGAGCACTCCCCACGGGTCTGGATTGGATTAAGTCAGTCAGTCAGTCAGTCAGTCAGTCAGTCAGTCAGTCAGTCAATCAATCAATCTGTCAGTCAATCAGTCAATCTGTCAGTTAGTCAGCCAGTCAGTCAGTCAGTCTGTCAATCTGTCAGTCAATCAGTCAATCTGTCAGTTAGTCAGCCAGTCAGTCAGTCAGTCTGTCAATCTGTCAGTCAATCTGTCAGTCAGTCAGTCAGTCAGTCAGTCAATCAATCTGTCAGTCAATCTGTCAGTCAGTCAGTCAGTCAGTCAGTCAGTCAATCTGTCAGTCAGTCAGTCAGTCAGTCAGTCAATCAATCTGTCAGTCAATCTGTCAGTCAGTCAGTCAATCTGTCAGCCAATCTGTCAGTCAATCTGTCAGTCAATCTGTCAGTCAGTCAGTCAGCCAGTCAGCCAGTCAGCCAGTCAGTCAGCCAGTCAGTCAGCCAGTCAGTCAGTCAGTCAGTCAGTCAATCTGTCAGTCAATCTGTCAGTCAGTCAGTCAATCTGTCAGCCAATCTGTCAGTCAATCTGTCAGTCAATCTGTCAGTCAGTCAGTCAGCCAGTCAGCCAGTCAGCCAGTCAGTCAGCCAGTCAGTCAGCCAGTCAGTCAGTCAGTCAGTCAGTCAGTCAGTCAATCTGTCAGTCGGTCAGTCAGTCAGTCAGTCAGTCAGTCAGTCGGCAGTCTTGATCTTCTGTGAGTCTGCTGCGCTTGCGCATTAGTTTCAAAGTGTTATATTTGTGCAAAAATACTTAAATTTGATTTATCAGACTTAGTAGTTGTGTTCATACACATATCCTTTGTACAAACGAATTAACCGACGCCAAATAGCTCATACCACACTACAAAACATGTGATACCCTATACCACTCTCATAGTACTTATCAGTTGTGTGTATAAACATATGTA
>NW_027557446.1:0-4872 GCF_052425735.1 Oculina patagonica
GGTGTCCCCAGCTTGATTTTGATTGGCTATAAGCACATGGCTAATTGGTACTTGCTGTTTCTCTTACGTCATACCTACAGACATTAGATTTTACATATGTAGAAGTGACGTCATACCTACAGACAATAGTTTTATGCATGCAGCAGTGACGAAAGGTTGTAAGCTTATAGAAGTATATTTTGTGCGCGCTCTTGTCTTGACAAGTGCAGCTCAGGAATGTGCATAATAAAACAATTATTGGATTCGGTTTTCGCATGATAGCGGTAATTATCAAGGCCTTAGTTTCTGTTATCCGCCTCAGCCTTCGGCTTCGGCAGAAAATAGAAACTTTGGCCTTGATAATTATCGCTATCATGCTCAACCCTCATCCAGTAGTTTATAATTATCATTCATTTTTCTTCCTTCGCATTGGCCGAGAGCCCACCACGTGATCTGCAAACAACTGCATACAAATAATGTCCTGCTCGTGCGCAATAGCGTCTGACAGTGATTTTGCTGCAAATAATATTCTGCTCATGCGTGGTTGTGTCCACTTCCGAGAAAAATGGCAGCTCGTTTCCCAGGGATGGAGAAGAGCGGTTGGATTTGTCTTATGGGCACATAATAGGGTCCTCAAGATACCAGGAGGTGACGAATAAGGACGGCGACCGGAAATAAATTTGCACTACTAGGCATGCGCACGATACTGAACTCACAGCTCACGTCCTTGCCGTCCTGGTCTCGTCGACGACGGGCCATTTGCTGTTGTGTTGAGAATGTGAGTATTTTCGTCTTACTTTGAATTTAATTATAATGTAATCGTTTCTATTAAAAACAGTTAATGTTTTTAAGCACGAAGCTAAGGGACATGTCGCTGAAAAGAAGATTTTTTTGTAGTGAAATACTTCTTCTGCTCGGCATTTAAGGGCTTACATGTATTTGTGATGTCTTTTACTTTTCGTATGAGATAACCAAGATTTGAGCTAGCATTTCTTTATTTGGGAAAGTTGTAGGGTCAAAGACGCTGTAGGTAATCAAGAACCTTTGTTTACACTTACATGCCGAAGAACCAGAGCAAAACATACCTCTCGGAAAACAAGTTTCAAGTTCTCCCTTAGTCTGCCAACGTGTGCTTTCGCTTCCTGAAATATGACAGAGGAGGAATGCTAAGTAAAGGTAACAGAAGCTGCACCAAGTTGATAACGTTCTTAAATGATAAATCATGACAAATCATGATGATAAATAATCAATCTTGTGTCCGTTAGAATTTGAAATGGCAGTATAAGTATTCGTGTATATGTCTCACGGCGCGGACTTCAACAACTCTTCTAAAGTTTCGTTCGCTACAAATTCAATAACCGAAGTACCTGTACGACAACTTTCTTTGTAAAGCAACTAAATGACAGTTAGGCCAGGATTTCTCCCATGTCAAATTATATTTGTTCTCTTAAATATTTCAAGCCGTTTACCACGCTAATCATTTCTAACCAACAAAAAATCGAGAAGACTAGCTTGCTGCATCCAAAATATAGGGAAAGATGTCACCTTACTCTTTGAGGCGAAACACACAGACAATTTCCCTGTCAGTTAAAGTGAAACTGAGCATATTTCCGTCCTTAACTGAAGAGCGCGTTAGAGCTCGATCGCACTGGTTGTCCTGATCGATCAAGTATTGTATGGAAAAACTGTTAGTATTTTCTTGGTAAAAATCTTATTAAGATAGATAAGTGAGTGAACCAGTGACATATCTGTAGGTTTGTAAATCTACCAATAAAAAGTTGTTTATTAAAAAAAAGACAAAACATTGTGTATTATTGACCAAAATTACCTTAAAATCAATTGTCTTTAGGAGTACTGCCATTTGAAAAGCACCTCGAATATCACCAATTTGCTCAAGAGTAACTATCTTGAGCAAAATGGCACCACAAATTCCATCTTGGAAACCTATTTCTTGGCTGAGATTGAAGGCTGTAGACAGGACCAAGAACAACAGTATTATCATATACAACAACACTTATCAACATTGACATCAAAGTCAACAAAATATTTTTTTCTAAAATGGAAGTTGGCTCTGAACCTTTTCAATAAGTTTCTGCCAAAACGTTCTAGAAAGGATTAATAACTTCTAAAAACTTTTGACAAAATCGAACTGACATATATGACATGCATAAATCCAATATGACGTGATGGCACAGTGGCCATCTGGAATTAGCAGAGTGCTTTTGGCCAATCGAAATTAAGATAGCATAAGCATTGTATAAAAAAAATTATACTTTCTAAAATGCATAGCGTTAACAGAAACACACTGAATGTACCAACCTTTTGTACAGTCTCGTACGGAGTTTTCTCGATGGCCCTGTGTAGATAAAACAGATAAAATAAGTTTGCATGCATTGTAAAAAGCTCAACATTAATTAATTGATTGATATATTTTTCTAAAAATGTGGAGATTAGAACTTGTGCAGCTGCTATTCTTTATGAAGTAAACAAAATATATAGCTGTAACGTAACTGCTTGCAGGATGTTTCAAAAGTTTGGAAAATAATGTTGCGCGAAATTTTGTAGCATGCGGCCACGTCATCGGTAGCTGTTGCGTGCAAAGCTGCAGCGTTTGCATGGGCCTTTATCCTATATCAATATATAATTATAAATGTAAAGAGGGAGAAGACTCAGTCTCTTTGTGTCTCAACGTACAATGACAAAGATCATAGCGCTCGCTCATTTCACTCCCTTTACACGTCACCTGGCATTTCCGTTGGCAACTATCTTTCGTTCAGTCTCTCAACACATGCATCGATGGTACAGCCAATCGCATTTACCTTTTCGCAATGTTTAAACACCCAGGGGAGCATTAATAGAACACCCTCAAGTGGCATTGGTACTGTATTTACCGTATTTTCCTCTACTGTATCTTTGTATATACGCGTCAAGCAAAACTTTAACAAATCCGATATAATCAACTGATGAATATTGTTTGTGCGTTGTCAAGCAGAAGTGAAGAGATTAATAAAACGATAAGTACAGGAAATCGTATGAACGCGAGTGCATTACGTGATTTATGGGCACGAGTGATGTTTTAAAAGTTCTCAAAATTGCCCGAGCCGTAGGCGAGTGCAATTTGAGAACTTTTAAAACATCACGAGTGACCATAAATCACGTAATGCACGAGCAAGTTCATACGATTTTTTATTTATTATGTACTCAACAAAAATTACTGCGTCGCGCTATTTGCACGCCATGCGTACCACATGAAACGCTTCAATGGTTTCCCAAATGCTCACATGTTTTATTTGAACCAATCAAAAAATATCATGTTGTGACAAGGCAAATCAAGCGTGAAGTTTTGAAAAGTTTCTGAGAAAATATACGCTTACAAGCTGAACTCAAAAAGCTAAATTTCAGTTGTTAAAAGCGACAAGAATACTGGTTCACTTATCTCTTTTCAAATGTTCCTGAATGTTTTTAATCTCAATCGGACTCACTAAATAGCATTCGGATTCACAGACTTAGGTGAAGTGCACTGTCCTTGAATCACATTAAATGTGACTTGGCAGTTGTGAAAATTGTTCACGGTGTAAGCATGGCTGCTTGTGTTCACCTGTTCACCTCTTGAAGTTGTAGCGGGAAAAGACGGCATTGCGGGTACACCTGCGAAACTGCTCGAAGCTGCTGACTGTGGAGGCATGCTGATAATGTTGGAGAGTTGTTGCTGTTCCTTCTCGCTACCTTCATCGTAGTCGTTAAGAGATTTCTCGCTTACGTGTCCAGTCACCTGGATTATCGACTGCCTCTCGACGCTTGCTGCCCTCAGTTTCTTCACAACCGTCTTCCTTGCGCTGTGGTTAGTCAATCTCTTCTTGCTTTTCTCCAGAGGTGTGTTCTTTACAACGCTCTTCATCATGTTGTCGATACTGTTTACGCCGAGGCGCTGCTTCTTGTACCAAACATTTGTTTTGGGGTTTTCAATTATGGCAAGGTAAAAAGGACCTTTTTCTCGCAGCTCTTGAGGACGTCTACTGAGGTATTGCTTCAGCAACTCAACGGGACATCTCTGACCGCCAGTAGCGAACATTTTTGGCAGAACACTACGATGTTTTGTGTTAAGTCCTCCCTGCCTCGTTTTTGTAGGATTCTCTTTAAATGTGACGTACTCTGTGCCGCTGTCGTCCACACAAAAACTAAAGTCCTCGACTTCCATTGAGTGGTGTTCCTGTCTTCCCCTCAGGCCAAAATGTTGAGTCAAGAGCCACCACATCGTCTGGGAAAGAACTCTTGGGCTGCAGTCACCGAGACTTTGTTCACTCCATAGCATTTCTTCTTCCTCGGTTGTCAGTGCGTTCGCGGCGTTGGGTCTTTTGCCTTTTCCTTGCTGTCGGAGACACTTCACTTTTCCTTCAAGTACCAATTTGGACTGGTGGAACTCTCGGTCTTTAACTATCGAGTACTTGTAGCCGTGTTCTTTTAAATAGCGGTCAAGGGCTGCCAGCATGGATTTTTAAACTCTCAGGTTCGTATTCAAACCCGTCTTTTGTGCGTATTTCTGTGTAGAAGGTTTGCAACATCTCATCGAGTTGTTCGTGCTCGTATTCTTCCATTTTTGGGTTTACTTTTCTCTCTGTTGCCCATGTTTGCCAAACATTCAACCAGGTCTGTGTAGCTTTCAACGTGTTTTTGTTTCTCGCATTTTCCTTAAGTTGCTCGACGATATTTTGGTTTGACAAAGCAAACCGGCTGTCCGCCATTTTTTAATTTGGTTTTCAAATTTGGCGCTTCCCCGGTGTTTCCATAGCAACTTCTGTATTGCACTCTATAACCCCAATTTGCACTCTATAACCTATTTATGCATTCGTCATTGACCAATCAAAAACGCGGTATTTTGTTGAGTATATAATA
>NW_027557447.1:0-4871 GCF_052425735.1 Oculina patagonica
CCCAGGGTGTCAAGTGACAAATGGCACTTAGAAAATAGGAAAATAGGAATGACAATGTCCAAAAAATAGGAAATAAATAGGAATTCTCACCCCAAAATAGGAAAAAATAGGAGGATTTCTTTGAGTTCTATCCTCTTAACACTCCCAACAGCAACTTTGTTTCACAACCCAACGCTTTAATATTTAACAGGCACAATGGCATACATCCACAATGTATTGCCGTATAAACAAATATTACCAAGCACAACTCATCCTACAACAATTACCAAAATTCCAAATTTCATTAGATACTTCACAAGATGCCTTTACTTTAAGTCATTAGACCTTTCAAACTGTGAGAATGAAAAGCTAATTTTTTTACAAACTGAAACAATATAATGTTCACTTTCACCAAATGTATGTCTTTCTTACAATAAAAGCCAACCACGACTTTGAAAAATCAACAATCAAAAAGTCCAACACTATACTGTTTTGGCTCTTTTAGCAGATTGGGTAACCCTGGGGCGGATCCAGGGGTGGTTCGGGTGGTTCGGTCGAACCCCTTAAACTAAAAGAAAAAAACATTCTAACACGAGCGGTTTCTGACCAAACAACATAAGTGAACGAAACAAAATGCCAGTCTAAAATTTGTTTTATATAAGCGCTTTCTTCCATTTATGCGGGCACAAATGTAGATATTGCTGTAGTCTCCGAGATGTATATGTCAGATATCCCAAGCCCACAGACTCTCGACATTGAATATGATCGTTGGATGAGAAAATGGCAATCAGTGACGGACAAACCAGTTGCGTGTCAACCTGCCTTACAGCTTCGAAGAAACTCAATTTGTTTTTGTTCAACTTGTGTTCCCTTAGGTTAACAAATGACAACTTTATTGATTACACATTCTGTCTATCTACATGCTCGTGATCCAGAAATCTTTCCGAACATCCACCTGTTGTTGCGAATTGCATGTATAATTCCTCTCAAACAGCACCTTAAAACTAGTCAAGCGTTACCTTCGGACCACGATGACAACCGAGAGACTCGTTGGCCTGACTTTAACAGCTTTAATGAGTATTCATTATGAAAAGCCTGTCGATTACGATGCTATAGTTCCGAAATTAGTCGAACAAAAGCCTCGTAGAATGTTACTCGTTAATCCCATTTTTGAGGAATCTTAAGCGTGACTTTTTAGAATACATTAAATTGCGAAGACAAATATATTACAGTGATTTTAGTTTCATTTTGTAGGTGACAGTTGATTATTGTAAAGACTTAAACGTAGTCCTTGTTTAATAAAATAGCTTTAAAAATAGATGGTTTGTTGAGGTATTAAACCGTCCACAATCATCCCTCAAAACGCTGGAAATCGCATTTCCGAGGACTAAAATTTCAAAATTTCCCGGGGGAGCATGCCCCCGGACCCCCCAGATGGGCCCGCCTTCGGCGGTCCATTTGCTCGACCCCCCTTCTCGAAATCCTGGATCCGCCCCAGTAACCTTAGCTTTGCTCTCGTTTTTTGGCAGCATTTGCTGTTGAGGACATGGCCTTTTCTAACAGTATGTGCTGTTTGTCAGTCAACAGTTTTCTCTTTTGTCCTATTTTCTCCAAGCTTTGCATTGCTTGGTCTCGCTTGGTCTTAGCAGTGTCAAGCATCATTGTGGCTACATTAACAGTTTGTTTGTTGACAGCTGTTGCTAAAAGGGCATCATTAGTTCATCAGCCGCTTTCAAGTTTGCTTTTACTACTTCTTCCTCTCGCATCAGAGTATCCTCACTATCTTGCATGCTATCAAAAGCACTGAGAAAGTCTGGGCACGAGTTTCAGAAGAAAATCACTCATAAAGGCTTCAAAGCGGTCTTTTTTGACATGAAGTTTCAGTTTTTTGTAGAATTTATCAATTTTATTGACAACTTCATTTCAAATATTTCACAATGTTTCTGTGTACCTGAGAAAACCCTAAAAAATAGGAAAAAATAGGAATTTCATTAGGCCAAAAACAAAATGCAAGCACAAAAAGTTCCTATCTAATCCACTGTGGCAACTTTCCTTCAAAAAGGTAAACTGAGAGGTAGATTGTAACTGAGAGGTAGATTGTAATGATGAAAGTTATCTAACTGACACAAAAAGGATAAATCCTTCCATGCATGCCTCAAATCAGAAGCTGGACAATTTCTGCCGGAAATATGCAGGAGAAACCACAAAATATTTGCAGTAAAATTTTGTGCCAAATTTTGCTGGCATTCATGTCAGATATCCATCTTAGTAGTAAGGGTATGAGGTCAAACTCCTCCACCTCCTCCTCCTTATTATCCCGGCATCCCTGAGGCTAGCTGATTTTTTCAGGCTAGTACTTTTATCAATCACTTCCCTGATGGGCAAGTCACAATATTTTTACTTTTAGTTGGCAGATGAAGAAGGACTAACAAAAAATGCCAATTTACCAAAAGGCAACCAAGAAATTGCATTTTTTGTACCCTGTTCCAGCTGGAATATAGAACACATAGAGGTAGGAATGTTGAGAAAAGAAAGAAGGTGAAAAATGAAATGAAATGAAGGAAACAAAATAAAAGTAACCAGTAGTGAATGATGAAATAATAAGCACTTACGTGCATAGGTGGGACGTTTAAAAACCTCTGGGTCAACAAACGTAAAGAGTGGATCCCTAGCATGATCCTGTCGTGAATGGTAGCGGGTCTTGCCCTGTGGATCAATCTTGTAGTCGATTCCTGGTTTCAGACGGTTTTTATCAGCATCCCACATTTGATCACATAATGGGGACAGCTCAGGGTGTGGGTGAAATCTAAGACAAGGAAATAATAAAAGAATTTGTGGTGATTTTGTTAGAATGGGCCACTTGGCTTGAGGCTTACCATTTTACTTTGCCTAATGCATGGTTCTATTCTGCCTGTTACCATGTCCCCCAGGCATACCCCCAGGGATTTGTCATTTTTGCTCCCTTAGCGGCCTATTCCCTCCCCCAGGCACACAGCAAGAGACAATTCTCCATCCCCTGAACTCCCCATGCTCACTGACCACAAATATGTCGTTTTGTGTACAAAAAAAAGAGATAACAGTATTGACTTCTGTACAGTAGCTAACCAGACGTTTCTTCAAGAGTTTATATTAAACACTAGATGGTTCCAGGCTCTTGGTTTGTGGGGAAGAGCAAAAAAAGCGAGCGAGCGCAGAAAAGACGAGCAGGGAAGAAGGCAAGCGGCCTTCTTTCCCCGCTCGCTCTACCACGTTCAAACCGAGAGCCTGGAACAGGCTAATTAAACACAGGATACTACATATATGAAGGTTATAAAATAAAGGAAGAAAAAACTCTTAGTGCACTTCCACGAAAGAAAGTAACATACAACCAGCCGTCTTATTATTTCAAAAATTACAATTTATAAGGCAAACTGCTTTTAAATGCTGTCATCAATTTGTTCACCGGGCCTCCTGTGCAAAAAATACATTTTGCTGCTGATAATGGGGAAACAGATTTTAATTTTGAGAGATTATTCTTGTCTTAAACCAGTTGCCAACAAATTTTAGAGAAAACCCCTGGAAATAGGCATCCACCGAGAAGTGACGTACTTCACAAAAGATAAGGGGAAAAAAGATTTGCCCCTCCCCCCACCCCTGGGACAAAACCACTTCAAACAATTTCCCATCCCTGGGCCAAAGGGATGGACTTGTCCCAAGGGTTGCCCACGGAGGGGATGTAACAGGTAAAATTGAACCATGCATAATAAATCAGACAACTTTTCATGATTTATTTCCAATCTCCACTAACAAAACGATTGGAAGCACAGCACCAAAATAAATTCTGTTTACTATACTCCAGCTACTGGTATGTGCTAAAAACAATTTAAAAATACCATTTTTGCTATAACCAATATTCAGCGTTCTCCCTTCAGCACAGCAGGTAAGAAAACTTTTTAAACCGGTAAAGAAATTCCGGTAAATCCCAGCCGTTTTCTAGTCTACCTACATGAAACAGAATGTTGTCCAAATGCTGGTCGAATTTTATTTCATGGCAACGTTATTATGGCCTTGCAGACCTCTTTCGCCTGCTATACAGCCTACGAAAAATTGCATAAAATCTTCTGTTGTTTTAAGGAGATACATTTGCTGTCGCTTACATGACGTACTACTTAAAAAAATCGGCGGTCCTGTTTCCTCTTTGCTACGAATTGCTGCAGCTCTTTTTTTTCTTTGCTTCGAATACTCAGCATTCCCGACAGCGTTGTTACAAAGTTGTATTCTGAGTGCTTCTTTTAACCTGTCATCTGGATTTTGTTTTAAGCACTTACGAACTTATGAGAAGAATTTGACATCGAAACTGCCTTTGTCTTCACCACGCGTCAGCTACGGTCAAATAAGCAATCAACTATTTTCTGCATTTTGCATGTTTTTGAAAACTGAACTATTATATGTAAGTAATATTTCTCACTTCTGGAATTATTTTTACCTCTTTGCCTTTGTGATTGTTTTTATTTTCAATGGACAAAGTGAAAGGACAGCAAGGATTGCTGCCGCTTCATTGTGGAATCGATCGTGGAAAATGTGCAGTTCAACAGATGTGCACTTGCCACGAAGTGAGAAACACCTGCAAAACTTACTCTTTCCTCGATACCAGCCCTCAGAGATTCGGAAAGCGAAGGGAAATAAAGAATATTGAATACTAGCACAAATTCGTAAATGAATATTGCATTTGTCGCTGTTTATTTTCAATCTGTTATTTTATATTTTCAATCATGACTACGAAGGTGAAACGAGTGGTGTTACTTTGTTATTTACCTGTTGAATTTACAAGATATCTTAGCGATTCTAGGCGGTAAAGAGTCGTGTTACAAGCGATAAATTTTACCGGTTACCGCCTGATAAGGAGAACACTG
>NW_027557448.1:0-4874 GCF_052425735.1 Oculina patagonica
TTCTGGGCCGGAAAGATGGTATTTTTCCTCTAGCCATTTACTTCAGCGCCAAATCAGGACCGCTAAAAATTGTATTTAAGGGGAGAGTTACAGTACTCGACATCAAATCAAAGTCTTCAGATCCACTCACAAAAAAAACAGACAAGTCATAACTCTCGTAAAAGGGCCACAAACTCAAAAGGGAATAAGTCATGGAGATTATTAAGGTAAGAATACTTATTACGATTTGCATGGTTGTTTATGACTTGTTAACTGTATACTGAAACTGTCCGTTAACATATCAAAAAATCTAAATGAATAATCAGTCAAACTCATACAGTTTACAGCTTCTGTTACACGAATAGATGAATTATCCTTCATTGCCCGTGTTAAAAGTAAACTAATGCTCGCAAAAAATTCATCTGAAAAATCATTAACCATTTATCTGTATGGTTTCACGTCTTGGAATCTCTTTACATGTTGGCATAAATTTCTTTCTTTCTTTTTTAATAACAGTTTCAAAACAACACTAGCATTTACAAGACAATCAAAACTAACTTTTTTAAACTGTACATTACAAAGAACACTTTTAACGACTCTGTACTCTGATACATTCGTTACTTGCATTTTAACTGCTTTTTAAAATAACAGTATCTTACAAAACGGGAGCATTTAAATAATTACTTACTTGAGCGACATTCCATTTACCATAAACACCAAAGACTAACTAAACAACAAAGAACTGTATTATATTAAAAGACTGTTTTATACAACAGTGGGCTACTATAACAATCAACTACATTTCAAGACAAACTACATTACCGCGCATTGCATTGTACCAGAAACTCTAATGACCCTCTAATGGGTTTCTGATTGCACTGCATTGCATTATGCTGTTGCTATACATCGTTTACAAATCTACATCCATGACATTAATTCAGTCGGTAAAGTCATTCAACATCACACCAACTTTCCTTAAAAATATATTACAAATGTGAAGCTAATAAAAAATAAAAAGTATAAATACAGATTTGTCCAGGATTGAACGCTAATGAGAGGCACGTTCCTCATGACAGGCATCACAAAGAGTCCTCATTAATAAAAGTTCACCAAAAAACACCAAAATCTGTCAAATATGAAGTAATATGTAAATGTCAAATAACACAGACAAACATGAAGTGTTCATTAAACAATACGTCCGTTCAATCCTGGACATAAGTGGCTTTACAAATTGATTTATCTAAAATAATTTGCTAAATTGGTTTTAAAACTTTGTAATGAACTAGAATTTACAATCTCAAGAGGCATGCAAGCCTGAGGAATTCCATCCGCAAATGGATCTTGGAAAAAAAGAAAACTTAAAAACGTCCACACTATAATTTTAGGTATTTTATATAAGCGCAAGGTTTGCAACAATTAAATTACTAAAAGAACGCATATTTAAATAAATTTCTTGAAATTAGGTGCTACATCAGCACAATTGCAAATTCATTTCGTTGATGATTGTCTTTATTCTCATTGTCTTTATTCTCTACCTGTGTGCTTGACAATGTATTGATAATGTTAGGAGAAGCTAGATGTTGATCAGCTCTTGGGAATAAATAAAGAGTTAACTTTACATTTACATTGGTGTTTTTTCCCGCAGGTAATTGCGGTCATTCTTGCTGTTTTTCTTCACCGCGGACATGGTAGAGCTATCACGTCAACCATCAACGGGGAAGAATTAAACAAAACATTGAATGGGGAAGAATTAAACACGGCATTAAATGAGACAAATGAGAAACCAACTGAACGAGAAGAGAACCCAGCTGACGTCCTTAGATTAGCAGAACCAGATTTATCAAGCCAAGAAGCACTGCAGTCTTTCAGCGATGATGTCAGTGGTGAATCTGCTACCAAGGCCACTCCTGTTTGGAGACATAAGAGATCCCCTGTAAAACTTGATGACGAGCCTAAATGTCGCACTAACAAACTCGGGTTGGTAACATTGGAAAATGGTGAAATCACTACATACCCCATTTGTAGGGAGGTTGCGACCCTAACCGCGTGTTCTAGTTCGATAACCCCAAAGAACAAGAACATGAGAAAATGCGTGGAGTCAAATTTTGTCACGGTCATAAAGAAGGGGAACGTTTCTGAAGCAATTCCGACAAGCTGCTCATGCGCGCTGCCTTGAAGTGTTTCATGATTGAAAAACTTATCACTGTGTCAGGAACACAGGATATTTATATTACCAGGTAAACATTATTTAAAACTATAACAGTTTAAGAGTATTTAAGGATATTTATTACAGAATTAAGACAATAGAAGCTAAGCTTATCTGGTATTGTTTTAAGAGAGGATAGAAATGCGAAAGTAAACACTGTCAATTTACCTTAGTTAAATACTATTTTTGATGGTAAAATCGGGTTGGTAAGATTGGCAAATGGTGGAACCACTTCATACCCCATTTCTAGGCAAGTTGCGATGCTCACCGCGTGTTCTAGTTCAATAACCCCAAACAACAACAACATTAGAAAATGCGTGAAGTCGAATTACCGGGTGGTATTTTCAATTAAACAGGGCAAAAAGGTTGCAGGGTTTATCCCAACAAGCTGCTCATGCGCTCCTTGAATGCGCCAGGAACAGGAATACAACTTCTCAAACTCATTAATAATTCATCAAGTTAAAACAAAGAAAATTATAACCGTGACGGTGGTTTGGAAACCCGATCTTAATTAGCATAGATTTTTACGATTTTATTTCTCCGTTTACTCCGTAGTTTTTGTTTCGATTGAGAAGATATATCAAACACTCGAGACAGTGTTTCATCGGCTAATAAACACCTCGAATTTCGTCAAAAATACTCCTCTGCGCGTCGTATTTTCAACTCTCTTCTCGGTGTTTGGATATCCCGATGAAACACTGCCTCTCGTGTTTGATATATTACTTAAAGGGGCTCTGTCACGGATTTTACAAGATTTTTTAACAGGCAAAATTTACATTTGTGTCGTAAGAAACCAAAAAATAATGGACCTGAAACTGTTTACAAGCGTCTTTGGCTGCAGATAGCTCGGATGGAAATGGATTGCAATTTAAAAATTAAGGCTTAACTTTTCAAGTTGTTTCCGCGTGTCTTCAAAAAGTCGATATTTATAGCCGTAGTTTGATTTCTATCCGCAAATTAAAGTTATATCTTCCTTTTGATATGTCATGGGTTACAATACAATACAATTTTATTGTCCATACGTGGGACGAGAGTATCCCTCAATGTCCGAGCCAGAGGCTCATGTATAAAACGTAGGACTAAAATTAAAATACACTTAAGTATATGCTATTAAAAATATAAAAAATTTATCGCACCCATTAAAAATAGAATGAAAAACAACAACAAAACTAATACCACCCCCTCTCCTTACCCCATACTGTATAATTAGTTTAAATCAATGGATCAAGTGATAAAAAATATATATATATATAAAAACGCACAAAGATAAAAAGATAAAAATACATCAGGGTTACCTTCATTAAGAACAGAAATCTGCGAAATCCCCGTGACGTAGTCTCTTTAAATGGTTAGGTTAACATTCTTATAAAGCTGTAACAGATTAAGAGTATACAGAGTTCCTGTAATCTGGAATTTTGTAAATAGATTAGTTAAAGTACCAGATAATTCTTATTCTTTTAAACAAATTTTACGTAAACATGTTAAAATTATAGACAATTTCTCATTTGACAAGGGGGCAACAGTAGTCGCTAACAAAAAGGATGATTTTATATATTTTTAAAGTTAAATTTATTATTTGATGATGTATGTAAATTTCTCTTCTTTTCACGTTAGTATTAGTAAATTCTGACTTATTTGTATATACTAGTTCTAAATTTATAAATGTAAAATTTTTACAAATGTAATTCTTAATTTTTAGTATAGTAGGTCCACATCAGCCCTTTGGCTGCCTTTTATCCAACCTACTAATCAAATGAAGGGTGTATGTATGTATGTATTTAATGATTTTCTGCAGAGGTTGAGCTAAACAAAGAAGGCCATAGTGAACACTGTCAGTTTTCAGTCCGGTTGGACATGAACTTGATCGAGGGGTTTTTGCTAGTAATTATTTAATCATATAATTGAAAACTTATAATTAAACTTAAAGTATTTTTATTGGATTAATAAAGCACTTTTATCTGAAACTTTGTCTGTTTTTGATTTCATGTCGTTCACATTTAATACATATAAACGGCAAAAGTCCCGTCATTTGATCTTGATTATTTGGTCATTGAAATCTTGAGTTGGGATCCAGAGGAGAAAAGGTTGGGGAGGGGTGGAGGAGGGTAGCAAAAAAGACTTTTTCCTCGAAAAAGTTGACGGTCGTGGATGTATGATGGGGGGTAGCCTGCGTAGCAGGCGTCAGAAAGAAGGAGGGAGGGGGAGTTGGGAAGAGAGAGAGAGAAAGAGGGGAAAAAACGGAGGGGAGTGGGGGCGAGAAAGGTCTTCCCTTCTTCCCCTTCTTTCCCCCTCTCCCTTTCCCTCCCCTTTTTACGCCTGCCACGCAGGCCTAGATGGGAGGGAGAGGGTGCTGCCCCAGTCTTCCGCTTCACTGTGAAGAGACGCGACCATTCTCGTCTCCATAGCTCTTTCGTTTCTCTTAGCCGGCTTGGCACGAGAAAACGGAGCTCGAGGGCTCTGGGGACATAGGATTTTTGAATTAATTCGAATTTTTTTTTTGATTGGCTGTTTGGAACAAAGAATTCCAAAACGGAAGTCGAAAATGTAACGACTCTCTCATACATTCTTTTGAAACGTCATGACTGCATACATGAAGACCAGAAGTCCTAGAATCTAGGACTGGAAATCCTGTGTCCCCAAGGCCCAGCCGGCTAAGAGAAACGAAAGGGCTATGGGGACGAGAAGAATG
>NW_027557449.1:0-4868 GCF_052425735.1 Oculina patagonica
TCCCTTGGTATTCAAAGCGCGCAAACGCAAAAGTTGACGTCACGTCCGGTCTTCGCCGCCTCGAACTTTTGACTCGAAAGTGGGGAAACTTTTGCAAGAAATTGTTAAAGAAATAAGTACGGTGAAAGAACAGTTCAAGCTGGGACACTCAGTGCAGATAAATTATCTAATTTCCAATCCATAAGCGGCGTATAATCATTAACTTTCCAGAAACAGCGTTAACTTTTGGCTTTAAAGCGAAAGTTTTCGAAAAATTTAAGACTTTGTATGGAAAATTTTGGCGGGAATTGCACAGTAACTGCGCACGCGCGCTGCGTTTGACCGCTGTGTGCCCTTAGTACACCTTTTGCATGGTTCATGTACGCTAGTCCAGCGGCAGATCTAGAGGAAGGGAACGGGATACCCTTATTTGTTGAAAAATATATGACCCGCGCGAAGGAGCGAAATTAAAATCCTCACCTTCACTCCATTTCAAATGAAAGCTACAATTGTAGCTACTAGCAAATACTTTCATGTGGTGTAGCTAGCTCTTTGCATAATGAAGTTTGGGGTGTTTTCTCTGATTAAAGTTAAACACATCTTAATTAAATGTTCAGTCAATGGTTACAATCTTGTTATGTAAGCGTTTAAGGCTAATTAACGTTTTTACCTTCTTGTTGCCATCCAATTCAGATCATGTGATGATTCATTTAAGAGGTTACAATTGTTCTGTTCGTACATACTCACATGCACTCAGTTGCGTGTGACAAATTGCATGCACACCATTGTAACTAGACTTGCCACAAGTCGACTCTTTTGAGCGACGAAGTCGCAATACTTGAGAGAAGCGACCGGAAACGGGCTTTAAGAAAGTCTACATCATGTCATCTCTTTTGAGATAGTGCATTTTTTTAATAGTGAATTTTTTCTATCTTCCAAATATTTTTAGGATGCCTTTTTATATGTCTTTTTAAATTTTTAATCTGTACACGGCCCCACAAGGTTTTAGCTTTAAACTTTTTTAACGTGTTTAAATAAAGTTATTATTATTATTATTATTATTATTATTATTATTATCTCCCAACTGAATCATCGCGTGGTCTGAATAGGGTGGCAACAAGGAGATAAACACGTAAGCCATTAATTCCGTCTATAAACCGCGGCTAAACATAAGAAAAATCTCCGGACTTATTTACAGTGCGACGTGACACGCCTTACCGTGGCCACCCAACAAAGATTTTAACAAGTGTGATCTTGTAATATTTTACATTTTCATTACTAGTACCTATTTTTTCGTATTCAAATTTGCAGGGAGGCGTGTTCGTCAAACAAATAATAATATTACGAGAGCACAATTGTAAAAGAGTATGTTGTGTGGCCAAGGTAACGCGCGTCGCACTGTAACCATGGTAACTTCTAAACATTCGAACCATTCCATTCCAAAAAGTGATCCAAACCTTGTCAAGCAAACAAGTGATGAGAATAAAGAAAATCATCAGTTAGTGGACATTCTATTGTGTTGATATGACAACAAATTCTCAGTACATCAAAACAAATCTATGCCCGGGATCTATGGCATGCGGGCCAAGGCTGGGTAATTAGAGTAAGATTTTAGTAAGACAAGCGAAACGAACACCGAGATATGATAAATTAGTGCCACAGAGAGAAGCAATGAAAACATAACAACAGCCTCGATTTTTTCTTGGATACTGGAAAATAATAATTAAAAAACTGGGCTCTTTTCGGGTCTAATCAACCGAATTGACGAAGGCTTCAATAACCGACAAACAAGCGGTCCTCGGATGCTTAAGTGTGAATGACCAGGAAAATGTTTTACATTGGGAAATTTGAGGACTTTGCATTTTTTTTCGTTAAAGCGATAGTAGTTCATTGATTAGTATTGGTTATCAAATGGCGACGAGTGAAATTAGGAAATAATTTCACGCGCGTTTTATCAAAATGCTAATAATTTCCCGAGCATTTAGGCGAGGGAAATTATTAGCATTTTTGACAAAATGCAAGTGAAATTATTTCCTAATTTCACGAGGTATAACAGTTGATTACATTTTAATATCATAGGTGACAAATTACGCTTACAATCGTAGGTTTTTGACTGGTATATTGCATCGCGAATTCCGATCTTTGAAACTTTGTTGAAAGCATACATTTTGCTCAAGTTCGCAAGTTTTTTAGTCTTTGACGAAAACCTTTTAGAGATATCTTTTTGCTGTTAAAAAAAGTTTCAAAGATGAATCAACTGTCACATTATGACCGTAGTTCGTCTTGAATAAACTGAAAACAGTGCAAAACGCTCACGCTCAAAAATCCGCTCGATGTCATTTACATAGGCGTACGAGGCGAAGAGACAAAGGGGGCTCCAGCCCCCCCAGTGCCAAAATTTTTCGGGCAAAATGCTTAGAATTCGGGCAACGAGCCTAGGGAAAAAATGGAAAATAAGCCGACAAATCTCAACATTACGTTCAAAATGAATTACATCAAAGGAAAAAGTATTGGAAATATATCGAACTTTGTGGTTTAAAAGTCCAAATTTCTTATTCATCTGCTTTCGTTTCCTCTCGCAAATTGCTATAATCATGTTCGAGTTTTCTCGAAAATTCTGCGTGGCCCCTCAGTTTGATTCAGTTGCACTTAGCTTTTCCAATGTTTCACACGCTTTTGTATGACTTTCAAGTGGGGAAAATAATATAAATTGGCTCCCCGAAAATACTTTAGTTTTTGTTGAACTAGAGCGAATGAATAAAATATTTCCAAAAGGGGTATCAAATGGTCTATGCGAGCATTTGCGAGCATGCGAGCACAGCGTTTTTCTTTGCGAACACGAGCATTGACAAAAATTAGCCTTGCGAGCAACGAGCACTTTTCAAAAACCTACCTCCACTAAAAACCGAGCATGCGAGCACTTGTAAAAAAGTGCGAGCACGAACAAACGAGCACCCACTAAAATTTTGCGAGCATTGCGAGCCGAAAGCTTAATTTTGCGAGCACTACGACATTTTGAGGGACCATTCATGACCCCTTCCAAAGAAAAAGGATTTCGTGCATTAATTGACACCTTCGGGCAACGCCACGAAATTAATTTAAGAACTATTGTTTTGTTTGAGCAAGTAGGCAAGGTTTGTACGCGACTATTTCAATGCACGTTTTGCTGTCCATTTTATATTCCTCTTTTTTCGGCTTTCAACCAATGCCATTTTTTTTTCGGGCAATCAGGTCTCCGCCCTCCTAGGTCCGAAGGTGCCCGTACGCCTATGGTCATTTATGTAATTGGCTCAAGTCTAGAAGTCGTTTTGACGTTTTGAAATATAAAATATCAAAAGTTTTATTACACGCCAGGGCTAGCTGGCTTAGATGAAATTCAAGCGAAAATGTACAAAGTTTAAGCTTTAAAACATCTTTATTACGGACGCCATCTTGCCGCTAACTACATTGCCATGGCAATTTTATAATTTCACATGTGAAGTTATAAATTAACGTTAAAATTTCGCGCCAAAATTGAGGAGTAATTTGTCACCTATGATATTAAGCATGTACTTCACGTGGTCTGGTGTTCAATAGTTCCCTTTGTTGACTATTGCAGGTGCGGAGAAAACTTAGGCTATTTAACGAAAACTAATTTTTTTATCTAAAAAAGCTAGCTATCCCGTACGTAGAAAGTGATAAATATCAACCCATAATAATTTGTCTTTTAGACGGATTCACAAAGTCCGCGAGAAATTTTTCAGAAGAGAGTATTAAAAAAGTATAACACAAAATTTTGTTTGCTTCCTGTCTCCTTCTAAATGTCTCATTAAATCTTTTGTCAATTGCAGGTTACTTAAGTTTCAAAACTTAGTATTTCAAATATCAAACTTTACGGAAACTGGTCCCTAGTAAATAGTAGTAAATAGCCTAGGTCATTGTTTACGGTAAATTGCAGTTAGTCCGTACCAAATGAGATGGCTTTATTTGGGCAAAGAAAGTTACCAGTATTTCAAATACAAACACAGATTGAAACGTATTGTGGCGAGTGATAAAATTGACCTTTGTTGTACCTCATATGGTGTGGTAAATTATCCTCCAAGGTTACACGGAAGTAAATGGTTCATCTTCGAGCAAATACTAGGGACTTAAAATGAACGTTTTGAACATTTTGTTCTATTTACTGATTATATGGCTTAAAGGTTTCTATTTGCTTGACTGGCTGGAGCTAAGGAAAGACGTTTTTATATTACTTTTTGGTCGATAGCAAAGCTGTGAATGGTAAATTAGAACAAGCCACCTGTTGTCAAAACAAATGTCAAAACAGCCATTGTCTAAAACAAGTTCGTGTGGTGTTAAAGTGCTACTACGATCAAATTTTCGATTTCCATTTTTTTACATTTTCGTGTACAAGAAGACTTTGTTACTCACCTTGCCAATTTTCAATCCATTACGAACATCAGAAGTCGTTTTATTTTAATGTTTATTTCCGATAATTTACGGCCGCCATTAAAAAACCTTGTTCCAAGGCTTGGTTGCAAATAGGGAGAAAATGACGTCAGGCTCCAAATACCTCACGGGTTGAAATTATAATAACAATATGTAGTGAAAATCACGCGAAAAGCAACAAAAAGTTTGGGCTTATTTTTCGTGCAATGTTCTATGCTGATTGTTATTATAATTTCAACCAGTGAGGTATTTGGAGTCTTTGACGTCATTTTCTCCCTATTCGCAACCAAGCCTTGGAACAAGGTTTTTTAATGGCGGCCGTAAATTATCGGTAATAAACGTTAAAATAAAACGACTTCTGATGTTCGTAATGGATTAAAAATTGGCAAGATAAGTAAGAAAGTCAAATTGTACACGAAAATGTTAAAACATGGAAATCGAAAATTTGATCGTAGTAGCAC
>NW_027557450.1:0-4868 GCF_052425735.1 Oculina patagonica
ATTTCCTCAGGTAAACGAGTGTTTTACGCATACGGTATCGCTGTTTTCAAACACGTAGAGCTTTTTTAGTAAAGCTCCAATAAACTTAGTAAATCTTCAGGATACCGGTTATGTATCGAAATTTGAACTGTGAAAATTAAAACCTTATCTTTGAAGCAGGCTTTTAGCCAGGATTTAGAAAGTGGGAGTCCATTTTTTTTGTGGGCCGAGGGCCCACATAGCATGAAAGCCGCAGGCGCCATGCTTCTAGGGGGGTTTGGGGGTATGCCCCCCCCAGAAAATTTTGAAAAATTGAAGCCTCTAAGACGTGATTTCCGCGATTCTGAGCAGCTGTAAACGTCTTTCAATTAAGCTATTAAACCGCCGTTTTTCCTTGATAATTTTACAAAACTATCCTTTCCTCAACTTACCTTGTTTAACATTGAACTATATTTGGGACAGAAACTCCAGTTGTTATGAACAGTGATTGAAACTTGAAGTTGTCAGGCCACGAACTTACACGAAAGAACAGATATATACCCACGTGCATATTTATTTTTAGCACCCGACAGAGTAGCCTGGGCAGCCACTTGGAGAGTTAATATTATGGAACAGCGGCTTTGCTTGTGAAATCGCTTCGCTTGACTTTGATTCATGCGAACAAAACAGTAAGGAAACTCGTCTAAAGAGAGTGTAAATAGAGAAGAAAAACACTCCAGCAAGACTAAAACAACTCTTGAGAGCAAAAAGGAATGTAAGTTTTTTAATTTATACACACTGTTTTATTACATTAACCACAGAAAATCAGGAATTGCCATCCAAAACAGGCCGTCAAAAAATCACCTATTTCTGAAAAGTGGCCGTCCTTTGGACTTCTGGATGGCCGCCTGACTAAAAGCCTGCTTTGAAGTACTTAACTTGTTTTTTGCATATTTCTAACGTTTGACCGCGGTCGACTACCGATGTGGCCCGGGCTAGATTTCCGGCCCCAGTGTCAAATCTGGTTGAGTTTGTTGTTGAATCTTGACCTTCCTCTGATGGTTTTTCTCTGGGTTCTCTGGTCTTCCCCCCTCCCGAAAGAAGCAATATTTTCAAAATTCCAATTCGATCCGGATAGAAGACCTGCATGAAAACCAGCAAGAGCTGATGTGGCTACCTCTCAAAATATAGTAGTTTCTTTCTTTCTTTCTCTTTGAACTTTAACTGTACTTATAAATCTAATTTTAATGGATGTAATGTTGGTTGTATTTCCTTGTTTTCTCATGACTCTTAAATATCACTTTAGGATCTTATAAATCAGATGCTCATTGTAGATGACAATAAAAGATTTTCTGCTCTTCAAGTCTTAAATCACTCATGGATACAGGTATGGTACTGTCCTTGACCTGTTTTGCACATGATTATCATAGTGTCTTGCTCTGAGGGAAAAAGTTAAAGCTAGCGTTGTACTAAAGAGTCAATAGAAACTTCACCAGTGAGTAAAAATCAATAAAGCCTGAGTAAAAAACAAATTTTAACTAGCAAGTGATGAGTGACATTATGAGAGGAGAACATGCATTAACATTAAGTAACTTGAAGTAATGCTGATTTCTTTTAAGTCTGTACCTCTTGTTTTCATGGGAGGCGCAGTGGCCTATTAAATGATTAGCGCGGTCGACTCTGGGTTGAACAGCCCAGGTTCGGCCCTGGCCAGGGCGCTGCGTTGTGTTTTTGGGCAAGACACTTAACTCTCACAGTGCCTCTCTCCACCCAGGTGTATAAATGGGAACTGGTGAATTTACTGCTGGGGGGGTGCCCTGTGATGGACTAGCATCCCATCTAAGGGGGAGTAGCAACCAGGATAAGCTTCGGCTGTATGGGCCACTTGGCTTGGACACTGACTCTTTTACCTCTTGTTCTCATTTCTGTTTCTCGTGCGACCTCTGACATTGTGTCTAATGTTATCGTTATCAAACCCTTTGATTGTCATCTCATCAATAAAATGAATGCCAATGGGTCTGCAGTAGATTGTATCCCTCTCTCAATGACACAAATACAAAACAGAGTCAGACTACCAGATAAATGTGACAAGAAACGTATTAGTTTTTGCACATCATTGTCCTGGAAATGAATGTTGTAAAACTGAGGTTTAACTTGTTTCTTTCGTAGGGTCACACAGCAGGAGACAAGGATATTCATGTTAATCTTAGAATGGAGATCACAAGAAATTTTGATCCACGGAGAAGATTGAGAGGAGCTGCCATTGCTGTACAAGCGGTAAATTATTTCTCCAAGAAACCTCACTACAAATCAAAGATACAGTCTTCTGAGACAGTAAACCAGCGGCTAGTTGAGTCAAAGAAAGTTGTCTTCTCTGATGAAGTTCTCAACATGCCATCACAACCTTGTTCTGCTCATGAGACACATCATGGGTCTGTAGGCAGATTGAATCTTTGTGACAATGCATGGCTTAATATAGAAAAATTGACAGGCGGGGATCTGCCGCTTAGGCACGTCAGTAGTCCTGATATTCACAGCCCTACTGATCAAACACAGGTCGAGATTTCTGAGTTAGTACTAAATGCAGTAAGCCAAGAGAGTGTTCTTCGGCACCAAGCAAAACATGGGTTTTCATTGCCTGAAAATAAGCGGAAACCTGTTCTGAGGACAAGGCACGATCCAGTGTTGCAAGATAACAACTTCAGTTTGCATGAGAGTTGTGCCGCTCACGATTTCCATGAAGACTGCAAAGGTAGAAAGAGAAAGCGGTCTCATGGTGCAAGGGTGGAATCTAAAGATGGAACTCCGATCGACAGGTTTCATGTACCCCAAATTATTCAAAAAGATTCCTTAAACTTAGGACAGTTTACTGAGAGGGACGTTGTCCTTAAGCCAGCTGTAATCGGCGAAAGTGAAACTACCTCCACAGAAGACAATTATAATGTTCACTCAAGTACATCTGATACTTGCGTTACATCAGAGGAAAAGAAAATCAGTATCAGTGACTTAAGTCAGGAGCTTAAAAGACTTAAAATGAGCCTATCAGGAACAGCTAATGTTGCAGTTGAAGTATAGGATCACACTAAACAAACTGATTATAATGTGTAAATATAAAATTTATGAAACCATCACTTTTATAGGCGTAAACCATTAAGACTTCTAAAAAACAAAGTTCTAAAAGCTGTTGATAATAATTAGATTGCAGTGAATTCCTTACGAGGTTACAAATTTATATGACTTTTAAGTTGATTGAGATTTTCTTTTTTGAATTTAAAGTATAAATTTATCTTGTTTCTTCTGGTTAACCAGCAGCAATCATTTCCTTACTGTATTTTTCTGGTATCAGTGTGTATGTAGATGTATATTTCTTACACTAGGCTTCAGTTTTATTTTTGAAAACAGAGTTTCAGGAAGATGGGTTTTGGTATTTGTTCTTCATACATGTAAATGCCAACAGACATTACAGCCTGACTCCTGTCTGACATGAGGGGACACCTGTATATTTAAATATTTCCCCTCCGTAAGAGTTTTCTGAGATTTAACCCAAGAAATGCCATACTGATAATTATGAGCTCTACACACAGTAGTTTCTCAGAAAAGAATTTTATGAGTGTACTGACATCCCCAAGTTGCGGTTGTGACCAAATTAATGTACACAAAATTATGTTACAAGGTTTCTTTGAGCAGAATCAGTTTTCAAAGTATTAAAGGTCATTAAACCAAGCATTTTAATCATTTTTAAATTATCAAACCTTTTTCTCAATTGAGGCGATGAAAGATTTTGGGTATTTTTTATTAGTGATTGATCATTCAAATTTAATGCTAGCTACTTTTGATAGAGAAAAATGAAATTATAATTTATGATAATTATTTTATAGAGAAACATTTGTACAAAAATGTCAGATAATTGAAAACTGTAAAGTGATCATAATTATTTAAATTTTATTCTCAGCATAATAGTAAGCTTGATATTGGAACGTAAGGTTTAAAAATAAATAACTATTTTAAACTAAAGATTGAAACTTTGTTACCAGTACATACATAGAGGCCCTGCCAGGGTAAATTCCGACAAGCGACATGGCCCAAAAAGTAGCGACAGCATATTAATAAAATCGTGACAAACGACAACCCTTATGGAAAAACTTAAATTCCGACAAGGACAAGCAATTTTCCTTCAATTTAATTACCCACAGCGACATGGAGAGCGATAAAACAGCGACACGGCACGTTTTTAAATTTAGACAAGCGACACGGGAACCCCCCCCTGGCAGGGCCTCTACATAGTGCATGTACAATCAATAGTTAGCATGCCCATGTACCATTTCTGGTCATCTTTTTTAACATGTTTTTATGTGTACATTGCATTGTACTATGATTCAAAAGAAATGATCTTTTCTTTAACTGTGCATTCATTATTTGGCGGCGTTGAAAAAAAAAAATCGATTAGTTATTTCATGTGTGTCCAGAATGCAACAAGTGCATGCTTAATAACTGTTGACTATTCCTTAAGCATAAAATTAATAATAGGTTCTTATAGGCTAGGGTAAAACAAAGGATAGGGATAATAATTTAAGATAAAAGCTTTGTAACCAAAGGAGATTTCAAAAGTAGGGGTTTAAAACGTCTTGTTAATGAAGCAAGAATAAAAAAAATGTTGCTGTTTTAGCAGTTTAGAAATGAATCAATAAATGCTATTTTTTAATGCATGTGAGTTGTAAATCCTTTGTTCTTTCAATACTAAAAAATAAAATAATTGCTTGTTTCTTTCAGCTTCATCTAACGGTCATTTTGTTGTTTGAGTTTGATGGCAATTCTATGTTTGTTACCTTTTAATATGGTTAATTAAAAATACTTTTATTATGTCCATATTTATGTTAAGGACAAATAATAAAATTTAATAAAACCAGTTA
>NW_027557451.1:0-4862 GCF_052425735.1 Oculina patagonica
ACCGTATTTATTCGGCTATAAGCCGACCCTGGCTATAAGCCGAGACCCTAAACTTTCGGTTTTCAGAACCAGTTCGAGTCTGACAAAAAATAAACCCAAAACACTCGGCTATAAGCCGAGACCCAGTTTTCCTTCAAACTACAAAACAATCCACGTGCAGCAAATCAACATATTTGTTAAATCACAACTACATGTATGCAATCGAAAAAACAACAAAAGAAATTACTAATAAATGGTGAATTTATTTAGATCTGTACATACGCGTGACAAAAAATTCACCTGAGTTTAGAATCCCATCTCAAACAATCACGCATTCTTCTGAAGAATTAGTGGTTATCGATCATCATACCAAAAGCTACTAGTTTTCAAATAACTAAATCTTCCGATGAAAGTTGTTGCTGAGGTAGAGACCGTTCAAAACAACGGGATGAATACTGTTCAGTTCGTTGCAAAATATTTCGCAAGTCGCCAGTGAGCAGATAAAGCGGATGAACTTTAGATGTTATCAACACGAAATGCCATGCTGTTGTCGGTATTTGTCAAGTATTCTGAATTCAATCAAACTTTCGAAGTGGTTTCTTTTAGCAAAGAAGTCGTGGTATTAAAAGTTTGTAGTTTTGAACAAAAATATTACATCTAGCATCTAGCCAGTAGCCAGCCGCTTTCTGATAGATCGTGTTACAATGTTTGCCAAGCGCGTGAGAACAGCCGCTTCTGATTGGTCAGTTTCTGACGTCGCCAAAGCAAGTCAAAACAATCGATTCTTTCTTTCTTCTCTTGAAGTGTCACGTTAGCGGTGATTCTGCATAAGACTTTTAAAAAGCTGAAGGAAAAGAAACAGTCTCAGGCAGAAATTTACTTGTGGAAGAGATTGCGAGGAAATTGTTCAATACATGCAAGATTTTGAATGATCTCGACCGTTCAAAAGACGATCATGCACGCCGACAAAATAATATTCCAGAGCGAGCCGATGGATGACCGCAGTTCCAGCCTACTAGTAAATAGCGAAGGAAGACAAATGAAAACTTCATTCTTAACGTTTCTTCACTAAACCAAATGGCTTTTTAGGAGCCGCCATTTAAATAAAAGGTAATGAACAAGAATTAATAACAAATGCTTGTTAATTTTCTTTATCGATGATCGCTCGGCTTATAGATGAATAATTTATTCAAATTCAACTCTTTTCTAGCACCATGGAATTTTTTTCAGCGGAAATACTCGGCTATAAGCCGAACCCCCAATTTGGTTGAGTTTTGACCAGTTTTCTGTAAGATTTGGTGAAAAAATCGCTCGGCTTATAGCCGAATAAATACGGTAAATTTCCTTTGTTAAAGATCTAGCCAAACGAATCATATGTCTCCAGAGCCACTTGTTTCCCATGACTCAGGCTCTGCGGGCTAATATAAGAGGGTCAAGCGGCTCTGAGGACGAAAATGGGTCATCCGTGCTTACCCTACCTTGATTTCATCAATTGTTTCTCTGAGTCCTCCTATGTCCTTCCAGGTGATTGGTAGAATTAAAGGATCAACAATATCCGCTGCTACAGTAAGTTCATATTCACTTAACTGCAAACATGAAGATGAATTTCAAAATACCGTTGATTAGTAGATACAGAAATATATGGATGATATGGAAATATTGGCTGAGTTACATTTTTTGTTCACATCTGAACAAAGAAAAGAACAAGTTACATCTGAACCAAACAAGCTTAGCCAAAAGGTTTTTGTTACTTTTCTAACATAAAAATACCACTTGCACAAGTGGTCAACACTGTAGATGAAAAAATCTGGACCACTTCAGCAATCAATAAATAGCCAATTTATTTCATCTGAATTGTATGTGGAGCAGGAAAAAAAACATTCCTCTTTTCACCAATTGAAAGTTCTACAACTCTCACTCAAATTCTGGAACCTCTCAGAAATGTAATATACATGTACAGTCTCCCAAAGGCATGCTAAAAGACCTTGCATGCCACCTCACAGCATCTGTTGGATTGAACATGTCTCATCTTGCAGGTGATTGGCACATTCCACAAAATGCTTGTCTATGCTTACTATACAGCGTTCAGAAAATTGACATGTCAAACTTGAAACTGAAAGGGCTTCAGATTATTTATTTTACCTTGACTCCTTCGATACCAATTTTCTTTAACAGTTGCTGAGCCTAAAATAACAAATTAAAATAAATTCATCATCATCATCTTCATTCGCTCATAAATACCTTTAGTTATTGTTACTTATTTTCACGAAAATGGAACAGGCATATTCGCGGGACTTAATTTTCGCGATTTGGCCAAAAATGCGTAATTAACCAAAAAAAATACTAACAATAGAAAACTTTTTAAATTAATTTTCACGGGTCTTTAATTTTGCGATTTTTTGAAAATCGTGAAGTCCCACGAAAATAAGTAACAATAAGGTGATGAAAATACAACAAATGATAACTTACATTAAACAACTTCTTTATTTGTAACAAAATACTTTGTTGGTGCATGACTTGAATGTTTTCTTAAGTTGGGTTATCCAGGATATCTGCATGTACATGACTGTACAAATTATGTCTGGCATTGTGTCGTCTCTATATGCCAAGAAATACAGTTACAAAAATCAATTTCCTGAGCATCTGGGATTATGCTCATATGAATCCAGGCTTTATCAGTGACAGTGCTCTTTTCCGTTTTCTTCAGTAATATTGGTCAATCCAAGAGATGGCAAGACCCTTGTTTTAACATTCAAGACCGAGACTTTAATTCACATGAATACTCGGCTTTTAAAAGCCGAGATTTTGAGACTTGGCCAAAGATTGACCAGACACAAGCTAATTTAGGTGACCATTCTATACCCCTTATATTATACATGAACGGGCAACGAGAATTATTCCTACTGCTACATGTAGCAATTCTTGGGACTGACTGTACTGTCTGCCTAGAAGTCTACATTGTTAGAGTGATCCAGCAAACCTATCCTGGTTGCAAGACTATTATTTTTTTTTTTCTGGGGGACTCCTAGTTTTGACCAAATCTCCCCCAGTTCCTGATAACCTTATATTTTGAACAAAAGTCTCGAACATTTTTGCCTCATTGACAGTTAAATTATGTAGCCAATTTACTTGGTATCGTCAATCTAGTCTCTTTCACTTGCTAGCATCTTTAAAGCCATGGCTTTGGCTTATGGCTTTCTGGCTTTATCTTATACACAATCTAAAGATCAGTTTCCTTATGGAAAACTTTTATGCTTTATCATGACGCAAGAACAGTTTTACCAACCTGCTTCTGTGCAGCCAAACGACTCTTTTTTGTGGGATCCATGGCGTCTACCAACCATTTTACACCGTAATACGTTACAGCACCAAGGATAACAGCCTGTAATACCGTAGCTATGTACCTAGCCCGATTATCTGGCATATTAACTAAAATTTTTGAAACTACAAAACGCAAACAACAGAATACCTTTCGTTTTCAGACTTTTTCAGACAGATAGATCGAGCCTGCGTTGCGCGGCTTCATTCGAAAGGGCATGCGCGTCATCTATTTTTCACGCAGTGCATTATGGTATCTTCCTCTTCGAACTTTCTGCAAAGCCTTCAGGTTTGTGGAAATAAATTTGTGCTAGAATCTGTTCAATCTCGCCCTTAAATTTGAACCATCCATTTCTCAAAGGATAAAAAATAAATCTCTTATCATTCATTAACGTAGTCGTGCTATTATTTTTCTTAAAATTCCCATAGTATGGCTCCTAGGAAGGGACAAAAACAACAGGGTGGCGAGCAAAACATTTCTCTTGGTCCTCAGGTATAGTGGTGTTTTATATCCGTGAAAACTTGGAATTGTTGTATTGAGGAAATTTAAGCAACGATTTGCTAAATCTGGAATTTGGTTTAATGTTTTAATTTCAGGCCAGTGAAGGTGAAGATGTTTTTGCTGTGGCACACATCTTCGCTTCCTTCAACGATACTTTTGTTCATATCACTGATCTGTCTGGCAAGTGAGTGAAGTTGCTTTTATTTTATTTTATTTTAATTTTTTATTGGTTTTTGAAATGTGTAAATACCTTTGCATTTAATGTACATGTTGTAGGATTTTCTGCGACAATATGGCCTCTTAAAATCCTGCAAAATTGCTGATACTTGTACCTCGTGAGCAGTTGAATAAAGCGAATAGTCGTCTAAAGAACTATTGTGGTGCATGATGTGGTGAAAGTCTTAATTTGAACTTGGAATTTGAATGGCACATAACCTTTCTTGGCAAATTTTAATGTTGGCTTTCTGAACTTCTGATAGTTTAGATATTTGTTGAAATGAAGTAAAGCCTACTGTTCTTTTCCAGAGATTCTTTGATAAAGACTGGAAATCATGTTCATTTAGTTTATTATTTGAGAATAGGCAATTTCAATCATTAATTCAAAATTTCTTACTGCTCAGGTGATCGATAATATTGTTGTTATTGGTTCACTTTGATCTAAAGCTGCAGACTTTGGAAGAAGTTAATGTTTGTCAATCCAGCAGTCTATTATGAAAGCTGGTTTGGCTTACCCACATTCTTGAAAGACTTTTAAAGAAATATAAAAAAGAAACAACAGTAACAGAGCTCTCACACGTGGTGACCCTATACGGCAGAATGACCGAACGTCACTAGTTTGCTTCGGGTTAGCTTTACCTCGGTTTTCTTGCGGTTAACTTTGTGCCGGTTTGCTTGCAGTTAGCTTTTACTCTGGTTTGCTTGTGGTTAGCTTTCACTCAGGTTTGCTTGCGGTTAGCTTTTATTCGTTAATAAGGACAATATGCTATCACCGTTCTGCCGAATAGGGTCAACGGCACCCTTGACACATGTAAATATGCTGGACCTAAGTTAACCTGTGCTCTTT
>NW_027557452.1:0-4874 GCF_052425735.1 Oculina patagonica
CCCCTTCCAGGTAGAGCCTCCCTGTATAGTCCACTATAAGGAGTACTCCCCATCCCCCCTCCCTTCCAGGTAGAGCCTCCCTGTATAGTCCACTATAGGGAGTACACCCCACCTCCAGCGCTGGTTTTGAAATATCCATTTGAAAGGCAAAAGAGCTATCTGGATTTTTATTATTTTTTTTCCTTGTCTTGTAGCCTTATATAGACACAAGAGCAGGCACCTTGGACACATGGCCAGCACATGCTCTTGGTCCCAGTGCCCCAGATCTCAACCCAGGAGCAGCCAAACAAACAAATGAGTTCATGCCAAAGGGAGTTCATAAGCCAAAGTTTCTGGAGCAACTGGAAGCTTTCAAACAAAAAGAGCTGCGTCTCCCTTAGATTGCGCTGAGATGGTTCCAAGTGAAAAGAGATTGCAGGTTAGTTTTGCAGTGAACTCATTATTAAAGCCAGTGGTTATTATAATTATAGTAAATTGACTTCTTAGTGAAGGGGGTCACAGGGTGGCAGCCTGGGAGAATAGGGGGTTGACGGGGTACAGGAGGTGGGGCAAGAGAGGGCGTGGAGCGGGATACTCAAGGTGTTGGAAATCGGGAGAAATAGAGAATAGTTTGCAATATTTCATAATATTAATATTTACAATAGGAATAGAACTTGTAAAGAGGTGGAAACCACTAAGGAATGGGGCAGGAATTGGGAGTATAAGGTACATGAAGCAGGAGATTCTAATCCTCTGTTTCTCCCCTGCCTCCGTTTCATATAATGAGTCAACTTTGATAGAAGGTAATGTGCAGAATTTGTTGTCTCGACAGCAGACAGATTTATGAACTACCGGTAGGTTAATCCAAGAGTGGAAGGCCTGGCACAAAACAATATTTATCTTAAATTATCTTTCTTCTCAGGCTTTTAGGGAAGTATTTGAGTATCTGATAGAGGACTTCAAAACTTAGAAGCCTCCGCTGTCAGCAATAAAGCATGAATATGAGATGATGCTGGTTCAACAAAGAGAAAAGATCCGAGAATTGGAGCCTTTGAAGGTAATGTATATATGAATAAAAAATGTTTAGTCATTTACAAATAGGTACACCGCGGCAAAAAATTAAAAGAACTATGCATGTACATATATATGGCTACCAGAACAAAACGGTCACATGTTGTGCATGAGATGATTACTGTAAAGCTACACAGAAGTCAAAAAATCCATCCACTCAGAGGGAAGTGCCCTTTTTCATGGTAAAAAGACATATTATGGTCATAAATTGATTTTGTGGTGTAAACAAACCATGCACTCAGATGTTCATCCACACATCACAAGAGTAAGGTCAGTAACAAATGTTTGCAGTGAAGAAAGAAATGGGTTCTCACAATGTACATTGATTGGTGCTCTTCTTTTCAGAGCATGTTAGTCACAGTATCTGAAGAATGTGAGAAGAAAACCTTAGCTGTTAAACAGGAAGAAAAAATCAGGTATGTAAACAGATCCATCTGTGAGCAGGTTTACTACTGAAATAGTTATACTGCAATTTTTCACAATACACAAATTTTATTATTACTTTGCAATTGGTGAGCTGCTTGTTTTTGCTGTGTCGTATTTCCCTCCCACTGAGGAACTGATGAACAGTTTGTCTTTTAACTTTCAGACATGCTAGAGATGAGGAAAGAGAATCAAAGACTACAAAACATAATATCAAAACTAAGGTAATCCAACACTTACTGTATTACCTACAGGTAATAACGAGGGACAAAGAACTGATGGACTACATGTACCTCTCTTCAATCCAACTTTCCTGATCCCATGTAATCCTTTTAAAGTTAAAAAATGGATGAGTAACCAGAGTACATGTGAGATATAATAAGATTTTTAAAAACGTATCCTAGTTAAAAATTAAAAGATAAATGAGCTTTCGACTGCCAGTCTGTAAACTTTGACCTTTTAAAGTTTTGACTTTTTTTACCTTTTTGACTTTTTAAAGTTAATCGCAACAAAATTGGAAAAATTGATACACTCGACTTGTTGCTTGTAATGTAGCAGTAGATTTGTTAACAGCCTTAAAAAAAAGTAAATTAATTCTGAATGATTGTTATTTTTAGAGAGGAACAAGTTTCCCTTCAAGTCCAAGTAGAAAAGGTAATCTAGAATGTGTTTTTGTTGTTTTTTACTTGGAGACTGTTAATTACAGTAGAATACCTATTGCTTTCATTTCAGTTTAAAACTCTGAAGAAAGTAAATTGTTCGTTATCCAACTTCCTAATCCAACATGGCAGCAAGTGTGGGCCAAACAAGATAAAGTTGTCAACGATTCTGAAAGAAAAAATTGAGTTGGTTCAAATTCGAGAGAGCGTGCGAGAGTTCCTAGCCTGCGAACATATTACCGGCCCTGTTACCGGCCTAAGCCTAAATTTCAGATGTCTTCCTCTGGTCGTGTGCTGCCGAGTAAAGACGTGCGACCAGAGAAAGACGTCTGAAACTCAGGCTATTTTTAAATTACTTACATGTATATCAGAGAAGCAAACCTCTATTTTAATGTTTACGTTGTAGCTCCAAGAAGAACTAGCTGCCGAATACTTGAGATATAGGAACGAGTGTGATGCAAGGTAGGTAATGTAATTCTTGGTCAGTATGCTCGAAAGCCGATTTAATTTCTTTGGTATAAAAGTGTTTTTATTGCTTAATGTTTTTTAGAGATAAAGTCGACGTCGACAACTGTAGGACAGAAAATATAAACAGAAAACAACACTGAAAAGTAATCAGAATTCACCTTAATTTGTGTAGTTTGACATAAGCCTGAAAGTTTGAATGACAAAAACTACCTTATTACATACAAATTCTCAAGGCGGACACTTTTAATTTCATGAATTTCGCGATTCTAAAAAAATCGCGAAATTAAAGTGACGCGAACAATAAGTGTCGCTAACATAACATGACGTGAAAATTAAGTGACTCACTTTATATCAAACAACAAAAATTAAGTTTAGTACCCTGAAGAAAGGATTTTCAGTGTAAATGGATGTTGTCGTCAATTGACTCAAGGTCAATAACTCATGCACGTACAAACATGACCTACTTGTAGACATTGTGAGAACTGCTCTGTTGTTGCTATTGCCGAGAATAAGACCCGCTCTTGCGTTTTTGTTAATTTTGACGTTGTTGTTTCCTTGATGAAGTCGTTTTATTTAATTCAAGGGTATGTTAAATAATATTGCTAAGGAAATGTCAATTGTGTCTTACTCAAAAACGCGAATTTAAAGTGATTAAAAATACAAAGTCTTCGCAAAATCGCGAAATTTAAGTGTCGCGAAATATGCCCACTTCAAAATCGCGAAATTAACGTGTCGCGAAAATTTCATGTTATAAGGTATAGTTGAAACTCTCTCTATAAAGTTCCAAATCTGAAATCAAAATTCGTACTGTAATACACTAGGCTATTAAATTTGTCCACAAAACCTGCATTTACGGCTCGAAAGTGACCTTTTAATGCTTGATTTCCAAACATTTATATCAATGTAAAACGTTATTTTTTCTTACTTACAACAATGCTGAAAGCGTTATTGTGTGATATGATAATCGATAAACGTTTGTGTTCTCCTAATCTTATACTCTTTGTGCTTGCAACATTTCTTGCTAGACTTAATGTTTTTACTCCTTGTAGGAAGATGTTGATAGCAGACATAAATGAACTAAAATATCAACAAGAAGACGCGAAGAAACCAAACGCAGAAGAAGAAGGAGAAGGAAAAGAAGATGTTACGTTCCTCAAACTGGCGCTTAAGTGAGTAACAAAATAAATTACAGTCAGTTTAAAGGCCCCGGTTTGTCGGACACGATAAATCGGGCAGCGAATCGGCGCGCGCGAATGACTATACGATGCGCCCATGACTCCAGTCCAACAAATGGGCCCAATTCGGAAAAATATGCCACACCGATTATTGCGTGTTGGGCCCAATCTCTTACCTCGAGTCTTCATTCCTTACTGTGCAGGTTTGATGAAACGTGCGACTCTCGAACGTTCCGTGGCAGGATCGATTTTGATTGGTTTTGAAAACAATAAAAATGGCTGGAAGTAAAACTCCAAGAAGTTCGTTGAGTCACGTTTTTGAAAGCTAGGCATATGCAACTCACTGATTCAATTTGAACTCCGATATTTTCGGACTTCCCGTCAGAACTTTCCAGGTTCGCTCTTTTCACGACCGCTGGTCATAGAGAACGAAGATTCTGGGTGCGAGAACGGCGTCAGACCCAAATTAGAGAATAAAAACGTTACCTGTGAAAAAATGAAGAAAAAATATATTTGCAACGTTTTAACTGTTTTTCAAAACTTTTTACAAAAACTAGACGTTAAAAAAGTTAAGCTTTATTTTTAAGCTCTGAACTACATAACTAATTTTATCATTGCTGTCTCCAGTATATTTTACCTCTTTGAATTTGATGATCTTTGTTCTTAGCCTTCATTAAAGTCCGTTACTGGCAGTAAAGTCCATTTTCATTGCGGTTTCGTACCCTACGATGTCTTTTTGTTGTACTGTATTGGCAAAGTGATCGACGTTGCGTTTCCTTGTTGCAGAAAAGCGCGCGAGGACCTGGACGCCAAGAATCAAAAGCTTACCAGAAATGGAGGCTGATTATGGTGACGTTGTACCAAGAAGAGACTTCGAAAGACTCGAAGCTCAGTTTAATGTAAGCAACCCTCCATTCCTTTCCAGTAGAGGCTAATGTAATTCCCTTAGTCACCATTAAACTAGCCTCCCATGCAGTCGTTTTTAGGGGAGATCGTGGTTCGCTCCTTCCCACTCGATCGCCCCTAAAAACGACTGAGTGGGAGGCTACCGATTAACTGGCTCCCAATTTATTCAAATACTAACGTGATTGTTGTTACC
>NW_027557453.1:0-14461 GCF_052425735.1 Oculina patagonica
AGTATTATCAGTTATTAATTTAACACAGAATACCATTATTATTTGGTTTACTTCAGTCTGTAAATAGTCATTAACTACGTTGAGTGAAGGATGTACATGTATGTACTTCTGGCGTTTTCCCTTGTAAACTGTGTACAAGGTTCAAATCGTATTACGGAATCTCAATTCAAAGCAATCAATTTTGCTGAGGCTGTAGAAGGCCGAAAACTCGAAGGGAACGTCATAAAAGACTTGGAACTGACATCCGAAATATCTTGTCAATTTGAATGCGTCAAAGAAACTCGCTGTTTGTCATACAACTTTCATTCCATCCAAGGGAAATGCCAGCTAAGTGACTCGGATCGTTTTGTTGGTCACGTAAATTTTAAAAAGGAAGACGGAGCGTTATACAGAGGAATACAGGTAACAATTATTGAAATTTGTATCTTGTAAGGAGGAAGAGATGGGGTAAACGCGCACACTGAAAAAAAAATTGAATTTCAAAAAAAAAGATAACAATTCTTTTGTAGAAGCATTGATATACCTTATTATAGCAAATAAACTCTCCAAGAAATTAAAGCGAAATTTTACTTTTTTTGTGAGCGTTAATTTCCGACACCCTAAATCTAACCCCAAATTTTGGATACTGTCTGCGCACATATAGCAACTAGGAAACAAGTGCCTTCTCTTTTTGCAAACTATTTTTCAATCTTTTACAATGTAAAAGCCTTTAGAAATCTCATCTCAGTGCAATATTTCCAGTTCACTCTTGCTTTCAGAAGAGCGGTTTTCGACATCTTTTTTTAAACTACAGCCGAAATATATTTAGAGACATCCCTTATCGCGTAATTTTTTTTATCGATTTTAAAATTTGGCCCCATTTTCCCCTTAAAATTTAAGTCCCGTTAATTTCAAAGACCATATTTTACTGGAGCGTCAATTTCCTATAATAAGACTATCATCTTCAATGTTATGCGAAGAGTAATATTAACCATCTTTTTGCAAGAAACAGTCGGGTTTGCTAATAAAAAGTGAAGAAATCTGTTCAGCATCTTAGCTATTCGTTTGTGAGGGAAGAAACTACGGGAACAATATGTATATATTAAAAAAAGAATAATTTTAGTTTTAACGTAGTTTTGAGTTAAGTTAACTGTATAACTTTGGAGTTTTGTTGCGGATCATAACTGTAATAGGCGTAACTGTGTAACTGTAACATGCACTAGCTTTCTGATTAACTGTTATCCACCTGCATCGTGTTTAAAGTTATCAATTTTAATAGTCTTATAAATGATTGTTTACACCTTGTAATTAGGTTTATTCTAGTTAATACTGTAATCCGGCATCGCGTCTTGTGTTCGTCTTTTCAATAAAGTTGTTAGGGTATTGTGAAATATTCTTGGTTGAGAATTAAAGTCTGGAATGGACCCAAGTTCTATCTGCTACTCTTGACCTCTCCGAAGATTGCACACAGACGCAACTCTCTCGAAGCGAGTGACTATTTCCCCTATTATCACACTTTCATTTTTCTGCTCAGAGCACCTGCGAAAGAGACAATCCATGCAAAGAAAATGAAGTATGTATTGCTGACTACAAAGCAGGCACTCACTTTTGCAAAGGTAGGTGAACGTTTTAGGTTTCCGCAGCCATTTTGGCGGCTGTAGATATTTAACAACTATTCTTCGAAGTGGAGATGGTTAGTGGTGGATTAGGTAAATATCCAGCTCTAGCCACCGACACTGAGGTGAATAGTTGTTTTAGCATATACCGTAAAATTCCGGTTTAAAGCCCACCCCCGATTATAACCCCCCCCCCCCCGGTTATAGACTCATCTACCTGAAAACAAAAAAAATACATCCGATTATAAGCCCCTCCAGATATAAGCCCCCCTTTCCGGATGACAGTACTGAACAGGGCTAAATGTTGCTTTATTATGCGTTTCTAACTTAAAAACGTATAACGATCAACACTCCCGTGGCTCTTTTCGACACGTTGTTTTTTTCATTCCACTTATAAGCCCTCCCGGATATAAGCCCCTCGACTTATAAGCCCACCCAAAACCGCTTACAAAGTTGTATAAGCCCAGGGCTTATAACCGGAATTCTACGGTACTCAAACAGTGAGATCATATAGCCCGAAAGAATGATTTTTGACTAGTTTATTGCTGTCAACAAGTGCAGTTTTCGCGCGTTAGTTGCTCGTAGGTGAACAGCAAATGATATTCGGAGTTTGAGAGACCAATCAACGCGCGCCAAAAACGCTATCCACTGTTTGAGTATAAACAAATATAAAATATACTTGAAGGTACAAAATTCAATGACTAAAGAGCCCTATCAATTAAAAAATTGAATGACGTTTAAAAACCGTATACTTAAACCCAGAAATTTTTTTCAAGTACATTCCGACCTCTATTAAGCGGCCGACTATTAAGCGGCCACCCTCCATTAAGAGGCCACTTTCCAAAATCCCGATTTATTTGTCACTGAACTGCTGTATTTGATACCTCTATTCAACGGCGCGCCACCTCTATTTAGCGGCCGCGGCCACCTTTGTGCTGTCGCAAGTATATTATTTATATGGATTTTTACCTCCATTAAGCGGCCAGCAAATAATCGTTCCAAGCGAAAGGGTGACGGATGAAACATATCATACTAACTGTTGATGCAAAAAGGCTTTAGAAACTTGTCAACGATGTTTTGCATATTTTTCTGTACATTTTCAACCAGAAGAAATACTGAACATTTTAACTACGCGCCCTCTGTGTTAGAGCTAGAACTATGCATAGGCTGAAAATACACTTGATGTTTTGTTACAATGAATGTTGAATCTATCTGCATATATGCTCCCTTTTAAAAAGCAGTTTGCTAAATATAGTCAATAAAATCATGTTTACTGCCATTCCTATCCGATTTATATTGTACCTCTATTAAGCGGCCACTTTTCAAAGTCCCGAGGGTGGCCGCTTAATACTATTCCAAACTTTGGCATTTTCGGGAAAGAAACATATTTAAATTAAACAAATCTTTTAAAATTCATAATTCAAACAGACTTTTTTTTTTCATTTTAGAATGCCCCAGAAACTGTCATGATCATTACAAAAAAGGCTCCACAACTGACGGTGTCTATTTGGTTTGTCCTGACAAACAAGAACCCATTCAAGTGCTGTGTGACATGAAAACTGAGGGCGGTGGTTGGACAACTTTTCAAAGGCGTATGGATGGATCCGTGGACTTCTTTCTCGACTGGGCATCGTACAAAAAAGGTTTTGGAAATCTGAATGGAGAGTTCTGGCTCGGAAATGATAATCTTCACCGCCTGACCGCGTCTGCTAACATGATGCTTCGTTTCGATATGGAAGATAACGAAGGTGACCGAAGATATGCCGAATACACGACCTTTTCCGTGGCCGACGAGAATGATAACTATCGGGTGACGATCGACGGATACCAAGGCACGGCGGGAGACTCGCTGGTATCTCTTTATCAACCCATCAAGTATGTTATAAGCATTTTGTTTCACAATAATTTGCAGTGTACATTACAGAGGATTCAGGTTGTCGTGTTCGTTGTCACGGTTGATTGATTGCGTTTCGAGGCAAAATGTTGACGTTGCTACGTGGGAATGACAAAGCACGTTGTCACTTGTCCAGCGACTGTTACTATAAGGGATATTCGTGTCTTTGGCCATTATGGCGATTGAAATCAAGATAGAATACTCCAACTATTCTACAAAAAGAACAACTCCAGTATTTTTCACAACCCGCTTTTTCCTAGACAGAACGGTGTCATTTTGCCTCGGAACGTAATCAATCAAACGTGACAACAAAAGCGACAACTGAGATCGTTAAACGCTGAACCTGAATCTAATCAGTGAATATTTAGCAATTATTGGACGAGGCTTCGATACGGCGGATAACACTCACCGAGATCTGCATCATTCTTCATTTCTTACGAAAACGGAATTCAATAATTGTTTTATTATTCATTCAAAATATTTCCAGAGCTCTAACGAAGAAATTTATTTTGAATGAATGAGCATTGCAAAATCACTAAGAAACGATGGAGCTAGACTGAGTCGCGTAGTAGCTCTCGTAAGCTTGTTATTCTACTGGTCCGTTAGTGTTGCAGTGACTATTGGTTCGGGCATGGTTATTATGGTTCGGGGGATGGAGACATTGTCTCTGTTATTTTTTATCGTTCTCTCTATGGGCAGCGAGCCATTCATGTAGCAGCACCTACACCCCTTAATAGATTTACTTTTTCCTCATTTTTGCCCTTTTAGTAAAATGAAGTTCTCGACTAAAGACAGAGACAATGACGGCAGTGGAACCAACTGCGCTTTGGGTTATAAAGGAGCCTGGTGGTATAGAGCATGTCATGATGCTAATCCCAATGGTTTGTATCAAGGGGGGAGGAAAAGGAGAAGGAATCACATGGTTGTCATTTAGACCCCAAGATTATTCCTTAAAGTACATGGAGATCAAAGTTCGACCAATTTAACACTTTCGGTACTGAGTGTTTTAGTATACAGCTTTTTCAATTATTGAACATTGTCAGATCCAAGCCAAAAGCTTAAAGACAAGACAGAATAGTGGTGTGGGTATCATGACTGGAATTTTGCATATCGTTCTAAAGAAAATATACAATTTTGTATTTTTGCACGCGCATAATTCTTAAATTGGTTGATTTTAGAAAAGTCTTCTAAAACTGAGTGAGACATAAAGTACTTTGTTTTTACATGTCTGCAGAGGACGAATAAGTGCAAATTGCGGTCTTGTCTTAAAGCTTTGGTCGGACAACGTTAATTAAAATATACGAGCTGTATAGTAGAGCTCTGGACCTTGTAGATAACTTTCTAAAGCAAAGCTGACCCAACTATTGACTCCAAATCGTGCCAAAAAGGGCCAATGGTCCTTGTACCACTTTTTACGACATTTTTTTGTATAATTAGCTGTTACGTATTGCTTCGTACTTTAGTATGAAAACATGAACTTCCTTGCTCAAAGAAAGCGATGGCCCGCACAACAGAGTGCCTTTTGGGAAACCACGTATTGCAGAGCTAATGTTTACGACCTTTTTAATTGTCGTTTAAAAATTTAATTCTTGAGAATAAAGTTTTCCAAAAGACCTTCAAAAAAGACCTGAAACTATTGTAAAAGGGTCTAAAAAAATGGAATATTAAACGATTTTAGAACTATGCGTGTTAGGCCATTGTAAGGTACTGTATAAGTAATTTAGATATAAAATATTCGGATAATTTAGTATCACTTTTGAAACCCACCTCTGTGAGTCCTCCGCTGTCAGAGGTTTTTAAATTGTTTTAAAATTAGCTTGTAGTTTTAGGTATCTATGTAACCTTACTTAATTTAAGCCAAATTAAGGCATGAGAAATAAGCATCAAATTAAGAGAAAATATAAAAATAACCTCTAAAAACAGTGAAGGAACATTTCAATGACACAGCAAATGCAAAAGAAGGTACGGATGGCCAAAAGTGACGAAGATTGAAACGGATTGCGATATGGGACTTTGAAATGTTGTTGGGCTGAACAGTTTTCAATGTTAATCTCGTTTGCTTGTAACTTTATTAAATATAATTCCCAAGAGGCACATTTTGGGTGAATGTGTGATGTAATATGGATCAGGTGATTTTTTTTATTAAGGGCGTATTTATTTGCAACATACGCGTATAGAAGTTTCATTTGCTCTTTGAATTTTTTTTTATTTTCGCGCTATTAAAACAACCAAAAAAATTTCAACGGGAAAATGCGACGACTACGCGTATGTTGCAAATAAATCCACCCCAAAAATGCTGCGTAAGAATTTTTTTCACTCAGTTGTGTACCTAGGTACCTTTTTTTCTGTATTAAAATTTTAATAAATCTCGAACTCTTTTTCTTTTACACCTAACATAAGAAACGAAACCGATAAAGAAGACTCTCGCGGTATAAGAAGGTCAAGAGATGACAAACCAAAGTTGTAACTCGTTGCCATCAAAGATAGAAAAAAAAGCTTCCGTTTATTGTTTTTGGACTAGTCTATTTTTCCAAAGCCAACATCAATTCAAAAATTTCTTTTAGTTCCTTTTTTTCAAACATTTCCTTTACTTCTTGGCTTGGGTAGGCTCTAATTTTGTCAGAGTCTTTAGGGTCCTCGGTCAGCGTCTAGTACCGAGGACTGGTTACGAAATTGGGTAGCCTCAGTTGCAAGCGGAGGGTGATTCTATGGGCCAGAAGAGAATGATCGCAGGCGCAACGAAACAAACAAGGCTACTTGTTATGAGAATCTGACTTATGATCAAGGAATATTTTGTGAAATGAACAGGTCCTTTATTGTGATAACCTGCTGACTGAATTTATTATTTGTAAAGGTTTAAACATAGGAGAGGAAACTCACAATGCAACGCTCAAAAAGGAACGGATTTCAATAGACTCTAATTCATTTTCCTCAGAGAGTCTTTTTGGTGTATTGGTGTTTCTAAACAACGAAACTTCTTTCTCTTGGAAAATGAGTACTTTTCTTGTGTAAACATTTCATATTGTTAAAGACAACCAATATGGGTGCCGTCAAAGCATTGTGTCTTGCACTGTTGGTTTGCTAGTGGTGACAGTTAGTATTTATACTGCCTTTTTACACGTGCTGTTCTGTCTTTGTAAATAAATTTCGACTTTTACGTTAACCACGGGCGTATTTATGTTTATCCTACTTTTTTGTTTTTTAATATGTCAAGTGATAATCCTCGCGGCTTATCAGTTTAATGATGGGCACTTGTCAATAAAAAAATTGATTTGCTTAATAGGTCTCGTTTAAAACTGAAATGTGTGCTTCTTGAACAAAACCGGCAGCAAATGAATGGAGGCTAAAATTTCAAAACCGAGAGTTACACCTGCAAATGAAGGCAAAAATCTCTTCACTAGTGACAAAGACCTCTGGTGCCTCACACGGTACTCAATTGAAAACCTGCTTGCTTGCTTGTCTGCGGGGCGAGTTTCAATAAATAATTAGCTCAAAATAACAGGCTATAAACTTTGCAGTGTTTCACTATGGAATATAGAAAATATTGCTTCGGAGTTTAAATTTTTGAGAATGTAAACTGAGAAATAATTGCTCCTTTTGGAAATGTGCTTTGGAGTCAGTGTCAAGTGATTTCAAATGCAAGGGAACAACAGGTCACATGACACCAAAAAACGTGCCAAGAAAACTTTATCGCTTGTTACCGTTTGCTTCTCCGACAAATAGCATCGAAGATTGTTTAATGTTTATCTAACGTGAAATGCCTGTTTACGCTCCCCCGAAACGCTATGTGTTGTCTGGAATGATTTTCATTGGCTTCTTTGTTATGTCTGGTTTGAGGGTAAACTTGAACGTCGCTATTGGTGCCATGGTGAACAATCACACTGCTGTAGTGGACGGACAGACAATCTGCAGGGTAAGATGAAGTGTTGTGTAATCAATGTAAGACATCTAACCTTGAGGTAGAATTATATTTTGCCCTTAACTCTCTAATCATTGTCTAATGAGAATTTTGAACGTATAATTATATTATAAGGAATTATGACAATTCTGAGAATTATTATTGTCAAATGTTATTAACTATGAAGTGCTATTGACTATGATTACGCAATGTCATATTATTTTTCCCTTTATTGGGCGTTTAAGAGGCTAGAACGTACTAGCCCACTATTATGCAATATTTGGCGCACCAAATTCAAAACTAACACATTTTAAAAGACACTTAATTTATAGAGGCTTGTTGGGACTTATATTTGCATACAGAAAATTATGAGACATCTTGAATGTGTCCACAAAGCTCGGTCCACAAATGTACAGTATGAGCCAAATACTAACGCAATTGCAATATGTGGCTATGTTTCGCGCTCCGGATTGCCTGCTGTGTCCCGCAAGAAAAAAATGACGTTCTTTATGCCATGATTGCCATGATATTATAAATGCCTGCAGTGGATATTGCATTATTATGGATCTCAACTGTGTCTTGGTTCATAATTAGGCAAAAAAGGAACTGGGCCAATTTCCAGCCATCTTAATCTCACAGTTTGTCAATAACCCATCTTTTTGAAATTATCACGACAATTCTTTCTTTAGTCGACGATCTGACACCATCTTAATATTCATATCAGTTTTTTAGCTGAATGTATTACTTACATTTGGTCATAAACAGGAAGCAGAATTCAAATGGGAGCCTGAACTAAAAGGTAAGAAAATAACAAAGTCTGTAACAACCAAAAAAACTTCTATAAATCCCTTTTTAACACCACGTGATTCAGTCACCCCTGGTAGATATTTATGTCTCAGCAAAGTTGCTGGGCGACCTCTCATTGGCGAGCTCGAAGTTCCTAAGATAAGATAAGATAAGATAAGATAAAAACTTGTGTTTAGCCCTTATGGACTAATTGGGGACACAATTAAAATACCTAAAATACTATTAATAATGCTAAGCTAAAAATATTTAAAATACTTAACCTAAAAACTAAAAACTAATATTTACAATGTCTTAAGCGCAACAGAGTTTGCAACAGTTACTATTGTTGTCCACGTAGTCCGATAGATTGAGTTTTCTAATTTTAGTTTTGAATGCAGCCACAGTCCTGGGAACAAATGAGTCCGTAAAAGTCCTTTGACGTCAGCCGTCATAAAATCGAAACGTCAAGATCAAGCAGGAGACGAACAACACACAAGACGAACAAATCGTCAGACGACTTGTCCGTCTTGACGATTTGTTCGTCTTCTAGTGTGAAAACGGCCAATGTCATATCATTACGCACAACAACGCACAGAATTGAGCATAACGTACAAGACTGCATGGCCAAGAGAAGAATAACCCTGATAGTTTCTCGTTGCCGCTCTTGGAAGCAGTTGTATCCATTTATAGCCCTGCAGGTTGTATAAATTAATATTATTATGTTCTTTCCGTTAGGTGTAATTCTAGGTGCATTCTACTACGGTTACATGGTGTTTCAAATCCCTGGCGGCTGGTTGGCGTTACGAGTTGGTGGGGCACGTCTTTTCGGAGCAGCAATTCTCACTGCATCTGTATTTACTTTGTTAACTCCCATGGCAACTCGCTGGAGTCCGGCTGCTCTTATTATGTTGAGGATATTAGAAGGCCTCGTGCTGGTAAGACTATTCACTTAAACTGATTGACACCTCCACCGGGGGAAATACTGCACGAATCTAGATCAAAACAATTTGCCCTTCCATATGGAGCCAGAAAAAGTACTTAGTTGACTTGCCTTTTTAAGTTAGAGCGGTTTTCACTTGAGTGTCGAAAGTAAATTGCGTTTGCTTTGGTTTTGCATTACTACGCATAGTGATTGGCTTAAAAATTTCGCGCCACTTTCTCAGCCAATCAGAACTAAAACCAAAACCAATCGTGACTCGCTCGCGCACTTTTTCCCGCGCTTCGTGCCAGCTACAGGTATTTGCTTCGAGTTTTAATTGGTTCACTGGATTGTCTGTGTCCTTTGTGATTGGCCAGAGTAATTACTTTGGTTTTGGTTTTACGACACTGAATTAAAAACTGCTCTAATCAGTATCTGATATACATCTGTTTCTTTTTCGGTTGCTAGGGTGTTTTATTTCCGTGTAACCACGCCATCTGGAGTCGTTGGGCGCCGTCCGCTGAGCGAACAACCCTGGTGACTGTTTCCATAACAGGTTTGTTTCACAACTTTTTGATCCCAGGGCTTTTTCCTTTAACAAAATAGAAAAGCAGCTCTGGTTTCGATTGGTTTGACTGCAGTGTGCTCTAAAACTATGATTACTTAGCTTTCTGGATACGATAGCATAGCATCTGATAGCATAGTTCGCCCTTATACAGAGAAGAGAGCGAATCTACATACAAAAATTAGATGAATACAAGCTTAAAGGGTCTCTTAGTACCATTTGTGTGTTATAATTTTATGCAGGAGCTAGTATCGGCTATTTGCTTACCATGCCCGTTTCCGGTCTGTTGACCAAATATGGCTTTGACGGAGGCTGGGCCTCTGTGTTTTATTGTTTTGGTAAGTGTTTGTGTCCTTCCTAGATTCATTGTATCTCGATAATTGTGTTAGCCATAATTAATAAAATATTTCTTGAAACAATTATGATATGTTAGCTTCATAAACCCTCTTTTATCGCTTCTTTATGGGGTTTGGTCTGGAAATACTTAACAATTTACCCTGCATAATCGCACGGAATTTCGCCTAATACTTCACCGCGAGGTCGTAGGCCGAGTTTGCTAAAATATAGACGATATTCCGCAACAATGATCAGGATAATTGTTTTAACACTCAACTAAAAAAATATTACTTGCTAAAAATATTTAGCAGCTGAAAATACTGTAGTTATGCAGCGGTCTGCAAGACTTTATATAGGACGAATCTTGGCAACCAAAGTATATATCGCAGGATATCTGTTATGTACGGATGTCACATAACAATGACTTTCGTACCATATATGGGCATCGTGGCAATTTGTTAAATAATAATAAATATTAGTAGAAACTCAGCTGTGTTCTATTGGAAATCCGCGAATCTGATTGGTTCTCGCACTGATTTCTATTCGCCGATAGAAAACAGTCGCGCGCTCGCGTAGCTCTTAAAGCGGTGATTTTTCTTGATTTTTGTCTTCAAAGTGCACAATATTGTAGGTTTTGGACTGCAATCCTTTAGAGTTTCTACTAAAACAATTAGACTACGCGCCCTCGTTTTCTGTGAGTGATAGTCAACTCGGCTGCGCCTCGTTGACTATTTGCTCATAGAAAACTTGGGCTCGTAGTCTAATTGTTAATTGGTTTACAGGATAAAGAGTAAGCAATAGAGAATATTTTATGCAATAATTGATTAGCAGACTCATTGAAAAAGGTAATCCTAGCAGTATGCTGAAACTGATTTTTTTTACATTTCAACCAAGCAGTTAATATTGTCACGAGTGTCTGATTGGCGAGGGGAAACGTCACGGCTTTGGGAGAGCGCGTATTTTTCTTAATGACTTATTAACGGTTTTCTTCATCATTTAGGTGTGTTCGGTATTGTGTGGTATGTTGTCTGGGTGATGGTGGTATATGAATCACCAGCATTACATCCTACCATATCAAATGAAGAGAAAAATTTGATACAAGAAACAGCATTGGATCTATCCAAGGTAAAATTTTACACAACAGTTTTATGTTTCCATAAAATTAAGTAAGCGAAACACTTAGTACTGAGGCCCCATTAGGTGGGGTCCGAGTATCCTGTATCCCATTAATTTTTGGCCTAAATATTCTGTATCCGTATCTAAATATCCGTATCGTATTAATTCCCATTAATTCCCATTAGTTCGATATTCCACAATCCCTTTTTTTAATATCGCGTATCCCTATAATTTTTCCCTGAAATAAATATCCCGTATCCCTATAATTTTCTCCCCAAATATCTCGTATCCCTAAAGCCCCTAATGGGGCCCCAGTACTTAAAACAAGTTAAGTTGATGAAGGTATTTCAGGCGCCACAACAAATTCGTAAAGCTGACGTTTTGAGGATCAGCCCTTAATCGGAGCAACATCAGTGTGATAATCAATTTACTGTCTAAACAGTTAGACATATATTGAACTTAGTAGGAGGAGTTTTAAAAGCCTGATACACGTGTTTTTTTTATTATCTCAGGTGGACAAGATTGTTATTCCTTGGAAATCTATTCTACTGTCACCACCCGTGTGGGGAATAATTGCTGCTAACTTTGCTTTAGACTGGGCATTTTATATTTTGCTGATATCGATGCCAATTTTTCTATTAGATGTCATGAAAACATCCATCACTAAGGTAAGCTCGACAGTCCTTTTCAACCACTTTTTGCATTGTTGGAAATTGTCTTACATAAACATAAACTTTATTTCCTCTCGAATTCTTAGAGTAGATATTTTTAATATCTTCGAGAACACAAAAATACAGTAAACTAGATTAGAAAAATGTTATTGTTTTATAGGCAATTAAATGTGTAACGATTATAATTACGATAACTGAAACGACATTAGATAGGGTCAGCGGCTTAGTGAAAGAACCGTTATTACTGGGGGCCCTTCATTGATCTAAGAAACTCGAATGATTAAAATCATCTACAATTTTGCACTAAAAACTGTATAAAAATTCCATATGTGATTATGATTACACCTTATTTCTTTTGTTTATTTTTATGTTCTAGATGGGTTTCTTAGCTGCGACACCTTTTCTCGTCAAAGGGCTGTGCTCTCCAATGTCGGGACTAGCCGCAGACGTTCTTAGAAAGAGCACAGTGTCAACAAAAAATGTTAGAAAAGTGTTTTACGCTGCAGGTAAGCTATACGTTTGAGTTTTTCAGTCTGTTTGTTAGTCGAATGTTCGTTTATTTGTTCGTTCTTTCGTTCTTTCCGTCTTTCGTCCGTCCGTCCGTCTTTCGTCCGTCCGTTCGTCCGTCCGTCCGTCCGTCCGTTCGTTCGTTCGTTCGTTCGTTCGTTAAGTCGGTCGGTCGGTCGGTCGGTTGGTTGGTTGGTCGGTCGGTCGGCCGGTCGATCATTCCTTTGTTCGTTTGTTCGTTTATCAGTTCGTTCGTTCGTTCATTCGGACGGTCGTGAGTTTGATCGTAACACGAGTCAAGTTCGAGCCCGAGTCAACTTCGAGTCACGAGTCAAGTTCGAGTCAAGTTAAATTTCGTTTTTTTTTTTTTGCAGTTTTATTTTAAATTGCTGTGTGAAAATTATATACGTACCGGAGGTATAAGAACAGCAAGATTTGAGTCATTTGACCTCTTCTTTCAGTTTCACTGTCGATTGCGACAGTTTAGTCCTGCATTTGTTCGCAACTGCTTTTCAAACGTTCCTCGGCATTCATAATAGATTTTCGTCACAGATTCCTACCTGTATTAATTACACACAGCTGAGGCAGAGGTTCCATTTCAACAAGAAAGCGTGAAAATTGACGTGAAGTTCAAAAATATTAGCCCTTCTTGACTCGAGCGCCATCTTGTTTTATCCACAGGGATACCATACAAGAAATAAAACATTCTAGCCCATTCTCTCCACGGCAAAATTGGTGGAGGACATGTTGTTTACCTGTCAAACAGTTTATATCATTCCTTGCATCGGAATAACCACGTCCAATGTATTTTTTTGTGTGTGCGGGTTTTACAGAGAGAATTTGTCTAAGATTTTCGAAGCACCTCATAGCTGTGAATGAAAACATTATCAGTCTTGAAAACGCAGCAAACGTTTTGGAAACTTGAACGACAATTCCGTCGCTGGTGAGTTGAAAATCGTTTCGTGTCAAACCAAACAATTGATGTTTATCTTACCTATGCGACATTGTTTGACAATAACAATTACGGTATAGTCAAACGATATTATTGAAAAAAAAAGTGAAAAAAAAGTGACTCGAACTTGACTCGTGACTAGAAGTTGACTCGGGCTCGAACTTGACTCGTGCTACGATCAAACTCGGACGATCGTTGGGTCGCTTGCTGCTCAGCTGCGCGTCTGTCTGTCAGCCTGTAATTCCTTTTTACTTCAAATTTCATATGGTATAATAAACAAGTGCAAAGTCTAATGTCCAAAAGTGCCTCACTGTTGTTTGTTTGTCGTATTTCCTAACAGGGGCTGTAGCAAGTGGGTTCCTAGTTCTAATAGCAGGCTACTCTTTAAATGTAACAGTTGTTGTTATCTGCATGAGTCTTGCCGGATTGACTACGTCACTAGCATTCCCAGCATACACTGTGAACATGTTGGACATAGCTCCGCGCTACTCTAGTATCATTATGGGAGTATGCAACACAGTCGGAACAACAGCCGGTTTTGTTAGTCCAACTATCGTGGGCTTTATCACGCAGGAAGAGGTGGGTGTCTTACAATATATATGCCTAAATACTCTTTCGCCTGTCCTGTAGGGGGTGGGGGGAGGGGGAACCCATACTCCATCTAAGAATAAAGAGTTAAATTGTATATCCAATCTCAGACTGAAAATTAAGAGCATGTTTATATTTTAATATTTTCCCGACAATATTACAACATCCACTAATCATTTTTGTACATTTCAAAACGACCTGATTAAGATACACAGGAAGATGCGTAAAGATATAACTTTGATATAATCTCAAACTAAAAGGACAAAATTGGAACCCCATAGCTAACCTGCGATCAGGGCGGCGTCCTTTTTTCGAAGGGATTCATAGGTATACTGTTTCTCGAGCAATCTAAAAAAGCCAGAATCTGGCTCTTGAACATATGATTTGACAAGTAAATGTCTCATGCTCTCTCTTTCCCCGAAGTGATAAGTAGAGAGGGTGGTCATGATCTCAGGTTACCCCATCGTAGACCTAGAGGACCTGGAGGGTAAAAAGAAAAGACCACATCCAGCGGCACATACCCGTAGAGCGTATCTGTTTTAAAGGTAGTACCTCCAGGGACGCCTGTGGGCAATATTTTTTTTGTTGTATAAACATATGACCTTTAAAGGCAACTTAAGTGCCTTAGAACTCA
>NW_027557454.1:0-4949 GCF_052425735.1 Oculina patagonica
AGATAATTCTAAAGGGTAACATTACGTGGCCTGAAATGGGACAACAAACACACGGGCTAAAGAGGTCTTTAGATAGTAAACTTCTAGGGAATGCGTAATATCTTCAAATGGATTACTTTTAAGAAATCAGAAAAAGAGAAAAAGTAGTGGGACAGTGCATATGGTGGTCACTGACGTTGCGAATAAAGCCTTACATCGTAAAAACAGTCTTACGTCTGTATAGCTCATTGTATATGACAGTGTTACGGTAATTATTCAATGCGCAATGCATATTAAAAGGGGAAAAGGTTTTCTGTTGTCTTGTATCTTTATAACGGAATAATAATTTAACTATCAGGCATTTCCCCTCCCCGTAGACTACCGCCTTGTCGTGGTGGGGGAGCTTGCGTGCCTCAATGACCTTCAGAGCTATACCGTCGGGGGTCTTCCCCCAGCAGGTCTAACCTTGGCGGGCAGGTCAAAGGGTAGAGGCCAGACAAAATGGTAGTCACTGGTCCTCCAGGTTGGGGGTTGGGCGTGCGGCTAATCCCCGCACCCTGTAAAAATATATGATTATGGAAACCGAACAGAGAATTGACGAACTCATCAGGGGGTGCTGTCGGGCGACATGCGAGCCACCCGATGATAGCTTTCTTAGCTGGAATTCTGGTGTCACGCGTATGACAGCTGCGGGGCAAAGCCGCAAGGATCCCCGTAACCTGATTAAGTCGCCTGGGATTTCCCTCGTGACACCCAAAACTACCCTGAGATTTGGGTGTTGGAACGTGCGAACACTTTATCAGATAGGAAAGACTGCTAATGTCACCAGGGAATTCAGGAACTACAATCTGGACATACTTGGACTGAGTGAAGTACGATGGACTGGTTTTGGAGAATTGAAAACAGCAACGGGTGAAAGCATTTTGTACTCGGGTGCAGAAGAGGAGCACCATAGAGGAGTAGGACTCATTCTGAAGAAGGAAGTAAGAAAAACACTGTTGAAATGGAACCCTGTTAACGAGAGAATCATGAGTGCACGCTTCAACTCACGCTTTGCAAAACTCACCGTCATCCAAGTGTATGCGCCCACCAATGACGCAGAGGATGAATCCAAGGAAGAGTTTTATGAACAGCTGCAGCGGGAGGTGGAAGCAACACCCAGACATGATGTACTAATTGTGATGGGGAACTTGAATGCCAAAATCGGAGAGGACAATGAAGGATGGGAAAAGGTGATGGGAAAGCATGGACTTGGAAGAATGAATGAGAACGGAGAGAGGCTGGCAAAATTCTGTGGCAACAATGATTTGGTGATCGGAGGCTCTCTATTCAAGCATAGAGACATTCATAAAATCACATGGACCTCCCCGAATGGAAGGGATCAGAACCAAATCGACCATATTATCATCAATGGTAGGTACAGAGGTTCGCTGCTGGACACCCGTGCAATGAGGGGGGCTGATGCCAACTCAGACCATAGCATGGTGATGGGAAAGGTTAGGTTGAAGTTAAACAGCACAAAGAGGAAGAGTAAGGAGAGGGTCATCTTCGACACCACGAAGCTTCGAGATCCCTGTGTCAAAGAAGCGTTTCGGCTGGAAGTGAGCAACCGATTCCAGGTGTTGGCAACAGATGACGTAGAGGACATTGAAGAGAGATGGGGACAATTAAAGGAGGTCTACAATGAGAGTGCCAAGGTGGTGCTGGGAGGGAAGAGGAGAGTGAAGAATGACTGGATCAGTGGGGAGACCTACAAGAAGATCGACGAGCGACGAAGGTTAAAGGAGAAGATAGGAAGTACACGGTCTGTCCGCTTGAAGGAGAGTGCCACTGTTGCATACGCAGAGAAGAACAAGGAGGTGAAAGCCAGTGCCCGGGCAGACAAGCGGAGAAGGCTAAACAACCTAGCAGAAGAAGCTGAAACGGCAGCCAGAAACAACTGTAGCGGTGACCTGTACCGACTCACTAGAAAGATAGCTGGACAAGGAAGGAACATGACTACCATCAAAGATAAAGAGGGCAAGAGACTTGTAAATGAAGACGAAGTCTTAGAGAGGTGGAGGGAACACTTTGAGGGAGTTTTGAATGTACCACGACCTGACATACCCCCTTCCAGGAATAGATCAAGCACCTGAAGTCATCACAAACATTGACACTGGTGACATCTCAATTACTGAAATCAAGAGAGCTATACATCGTCTGAAGAATGGCAAGAGTCCGGGGATGGATGCCATCAGGGAGATGCTGTCTGAGAATGATGCTGTGAAGCAGCTACACTTACTTTTCAACTCCATCTGGAAAGTACAATCTGTACCAGAGGACTGGAAGAAGTCACTCATAGTGAAAGTGCCGAATAAAGGGGACCTCACTCAGTGTGATAACTACCGCGGTATATCGCTACTCTCCGTACCAAGCAAAATCTTCTGCAGGATCCTCATTGACAGAGTAAAGATGGGTGTGGACGAGATGATTAGGCAGGAGCAGGCAGGATTTCGATCCGGAAGGGGAACCTCTGAGCAAATCTTTGCTCTACGGAACATCCTTGAGCAATGCCAGGAATGGCAAGCACCGGTGTACGTTAACTTCGTGGACTTTTCAAAGGCCTTTGACTGTATCATCAGAGAGCGGCTTTGGGACATTATGGGGCAGTTTGGCATTCCTGATATCTTTATCAGAACTTTTAAGGCACTATACCATCAGAGTTCAAGCTGTGTTACAGAAGGTGGAAGGTATTCTAGCTGGTTTGAAGTGAAGAGCGGCGTGCGGCAAGGATGTGTGATGTCTGGCTTCATCTTTGTCTTGGTCATGGACTGGGTCATGCGGCATACAAACAACAGGAAACGCGGCTTGAGATGGAAGCTTACATCAGTTCTAGAAGACCTGGACTATGCTGATGATGTTGCTCTGATCTCAAGCGGATTTGCCGATCTCCAGGAGAAGACTGATAGACTAGTAGCCACTGCCGGCGTTGTTGGGCTCAATATCAACCCATGCAAAACAAAGACACTTAGGATGAACCACAGATGCACAGACTACATCAGGATAGAAGGACAGGAGGTTCAAGATGTGGAATCCTTTGTGTACCTAGGCTCAATACTTGACAAATTTGGCGGTACAGAGGCAGACATCAAGAGGCGACTAGCACTAGCCAGATTTACATTCACCAGACTTCAGGACATCTGGAGGTCAGGCAGATTCAGCCGGAAAACCAAGCTGCGCATCCTGAACTCAAACGTGCTGTCCGTGCTACTATATGGAGCCGAAATGTGGAGAGTGACAACAACTGATCTCAACAAACTGGATGTGTTTCACCGCACATGCCTGAGAAGGGTACCGAGGAGATTCTTGCCTAACCATCTGAGCAACGAAGAGCTATATGAAGCAACAGGGAGTACACCGGTATCAGTCCTCATACGAGTGAGGAGATGGAGATGGATAGGGCACGTACTGCGGACAAGTCCAGCCAACATCTCGAGGACTGCACTAACGTGGGCACCTGAAGGTAAAAGGAAGCGAGGCCGGCCAAGAGAAACGTGGAGAAGAACCGTGGAGACAGAAAGAAACCGGCTGGGTTGGCGTTCGTGGGGGGCTGCTGTTGCATCGGCGGCGGACCGGGATGGGTGGCGCAGTTTTCTGGCCGGCCTCAAGAGTCCTCATGGGCTCGATGAGGATGAGTGAGTGAGTATCAGGCATTCCATTAGCGCGCGTTAGATATGAGACATTCGACCAGGGGGTAGCGCCGAGTTGGCTATAACTGTTTCATATCCAACAAAGCGCGAGTGGAATAATTGTTTTATTAAAGGAGCTACGTCACGGACAACGCATCTTAAAAAATAACTTGTAAGTTTTTTCAATTTTCTTGTTCGTAGTCCGTCGTAATCTTCAGAATCTTCGCCAGTTGAAACCATCTTTGGTTAATTTATTACTCCTTTGTTGTTTTTCCTTGTTACAAAAGTATTATTTTGAGGTCCTTCAATTTGGAAGTATCAGACTTTAAATATCGTGACATTGCTCCTTTAAAGCACCCAAAGAATTCCAATATTTGAGCTGTCCTCCTGTTCTTGCTTACTCGTATACCTAACATGAGTCAATGGTATATGAGCTCATATACCATGGCCTGTAAACTAGTTTTTATTAACGGCAAAAATTAATACAAAGAAACTACTCAGAGTTAGAACATACATAATTATGTATGTGATTTTGTCTGCCATTAGCATGAATAGCTTTTGAGAATGTGATATCTTCATCCATTTTGTCCACTTACTCCTTATAACAGGTTTTTGCTAGTCATGGTTCACTTTGAAATGGAATGACACAGATGCTTAATCATGTCGACAAGTTATGATCATTTTTTTGTCATCAATGGTAACCATAGCAACAGTATAACCTGTTAAAACACCGTTAATTTTACTTTCCATTACAAAAAACTCGAAAATGAACCCGGTGACCGCCATTTTCTATTGTTGAGTTATGATCAGCATGTCACGATACAACGTTCGGCAAAGTTTAAAAAAAAAAACTGTCAGAGTAGTTCAGAGCCATCTTAAGTTTTTCAAAATGCAAGGTGGCTCTGAGCCACTCTGACAGAATTTTTAAAACTTTTGCCAAAAATTTTATCATGACATGCTGACACAACTCAACAATAAAAAAATGGAGGTCACCAAGCGCATTTTCGAGTAATTAACACTGGAAGCTAAAATTCGAGGGTGTTTTTAACAGGCTGTTCTGTTGCTATGGTAACGAATGTCAAGAAAATTATCACAACTTGTCGATCAATGATAGGGCATTTGTTTCATACCATTTCTGTGATAGCAGTTGATAGTGTTGTAGTACTGACCCATCAAATTATAAGTTATCAGCCATCTTAAGTTTTTATTAATAAAAAAGGTCTTGGCAAATCCTTAGCAATGAAAAAAAGAATTATAAAAATACACCTCCGACGGGACTTCGAACCCGCAATCTTCGGCTTT
>NW_027557455.1:0-4858 GCF_052425735.1 Oculina patagonica
GTAGCCTGCGAACAGGCTCCCGAGTGGGGTTACGCGAGCGAAGCGAGCGGCGAACGCGAGCTAAGCGAGCGGAAGAGCGGGGCCTGAGGGGGAATACGGGGCGCGGGAGCCTGTGGACAGTCCTTTGAAACCGCCGATCCATGATACCAGATTCTGGTATCATGGATCGGCGATACCAGATTCTGGTATCATGATCTGATAGGTCAGACCGCTAATTTTTGACAACTGAACGATGAATATTGATAGATGCTGTCAACACAGAGTATTGCGCTACAAATTTTCATACTCTTGGCTGCCGTGATCGATTATGATTGCCGATTTCTTCGATAACGTTTTCCTGTCCATGGACAATAATAATATTGCCGCGCGAACTTTACGGATCTCCTAGAAGATTTTCCTGTCACATTCTCTTTGTTGCCCAAAAGTCAATCTTGTTGGCGGTTTGCCGAAGGTGTTTCACTACTCGGCGATCGTAGCGCCGAAGTTCTTTTTTAGCCTGGCGGAGTCGTACACTCAGTAGAATTCTCTGGTTGTTCCAAAGATTTATTGCAACGGCCGGTAATCATTTCGCGGAAATTAGAAAGTCGGACAAGTTGTCGAGTACAAGAAAGGCATGACAATTCAGAATAATTTTCTCCCCGCTGCAAGCGTTGTCCCAGCTTTTCAATTTCCGCAGCTAAAATCACACTTTCTTTGTAAGAAGCCACAAGCAATTCTTTGTTTTTAGCGTGTTGAATACGAAAACCACTGGCGCTCGTTTGCCCTGAGGCATCAGGGATTTCTTGCAGAAACGGCAAATCTGTTTTCCGTTGAAAATACCCAAGTGCGCGCGAATGTTATGAGAGCCGATGTATTCGAGCGTAAAATACATAATTTTTGACAGGTCTAATTACCTTTCTGACAGATTTGTTACAGGATACATTAATTTATTACAAGTGGGTGGATGGGCGGAATTAAACAAAGTCTACAGGCTCCCCCTCAGGCCCCGCTCTTCCGCTCGCTTCGCTCGCGTAACCCCACTCGGGAGCCTGTTCGCAGGCTAAAAGATGAGCGGGTGAGCGGGTGTAAGTGTCATGAACATAGCGATTTTATGGTATGCACAAGCTCGAAATATTCGTCCACTTCGAAACCGAAATAATTTTAAGAATCGCTTGGCATTTCTAAACAAACTTCGAATATTCTTATTGGGTTATTAAAGTAAATAGAGATATTCATCCATTCATTCGTTTGCGTGACTTGTTTTCTGTTTCATACTGTCGAGAACAATACTGTAGCGATTTTATAGTATACCACAGGTTTAAAGGTCAATAGTTCAAAGACAGAGGGACTGTGGTTAGGCTCTTTGAAAGGAAATGAAATGAAACCGCTTGGAATCAAATGGCCGCAAGATCCTATAAAAGCACTCGGGATCTTCTTCACATACGATAAAAAACTGCTCTTTTTAAAGAACTTCTCAGAAAAACTCGACAAGATAAAAAATTGATCAATATCTGGTCTTCTAGAGGTTTATCTCTCTATGGAAAGGTTACTATCATCAAAACTTTGCTCCTACCGAAGGTTGTTTACATATCATCTTTGTTACCTACCCCTGAAAATATAATTAAGGAACTAAACCAATTGATATACAAATTTTTATGGAAGGGTAAAGACAAAGTAACCAGGGTATCTGCGATAAATAACTATGAGGAAGGAGGAATCAAAATGGTTGATATTGAAAGCACGATCAAATCTCTCCGCCTCTCCTGGATGAAAAGAATCTTTAATGATAATTCAGGCACATGGAAGAAATATTTAGAATATCTTCTAACGAAGGAAGGTGGCTTCTATCTTTTCAATTGCAACTATAACATTAAAGATTTAACTATAAATTCTCAATTCTATAGAGAACTATTGAAATGGTGGTCTGAATTTCGCACAGAAAATGCAGCTGACACCAATTGGAAAAACTTAATTTGGAATAACCACGAAATAAGAATAAACAACAAACCAGTTTTCTATAAAAGGTACTTTAATTATGGAATTCGGACCGTGGAAGATCTGCGCTTTGAACTTGACAATATTGATTCCTATGAATTACTTGCGAAACATATAGAGAAGACGAACTTTCTGGAATGGACTGGTCTACGCCATTCTGTACCGCCCAATTTAAGAAATACCAATTTTGTTCCAGATTACGCAGAACTGAATCCATCTTTTAAGATTGACGGCTGCCTTTTCGATGTTACTAAAAAGAAATCAAAGGATTATTACTCTCTTTTTGTCCGTAAAAAGGCACGCTTTCCTAATATTGCACAAAAACTTTATTGAATTTAATTTATCCGATGAAGCATTGAAAAAAGCATTTTTTCTTCCTCATTCAGTTGCTTTTGAGCCATATGTCAAGGCCTTTCAGTTTAAGGTATTAAACTCGATACTTTATACAAATTCAAAATTACATAAAATCGGTTACATTGAAGATGATCTGTGTTCTTTCTGCAAACGGGAATCAGAGACAATACAACATTTCTTTTTTGACTGTTCCTACTCATATTCCTTTTGGAAGGATTTTGAATCATATTACTTAACTTTGACAAAGCAACAAATACATCTCAATTTGAAAGATGTTGTAGTCGGTGTTCTAACTCCGGAACGTCCCTTACTAAATTATCTATTACTTGTAGGAAAAATTTACTTATGGGGTTGCAGAAGAAACAATGAACTTCCGAATATAAGAGGTTATAAATTAAAGGGAGCATTAGAGTATGAAACAGAGAAATACATTTGTACTAAAAATAATACATTAGATTTATTAAAAGAGAAATAGTAAATGTATTTACTAAGTTGTTAACGGAGATTTACTAAGTATATGGTATAAACAGGTATAACTTTCATATATCAATTCTTGTATATATTTGTCTGATTGGCTGGGGTGAGTGAGCGGGCGGAGGAGATAGTAGTAGGTATGACGTTTACTTTTAAAACTCGTAATGTTGTTAAGTCCTTGTTAATAGTCTAAATAATAAAATGTGCTCTATTTACTGTCCGTCATTATCGTTTAATGCAAATAAAAATTATTTAAAAAAAAAAAAAAAAAAAAAAAAAGATTTTATAGTATATACGAAGTTCGATGTTATACCGTAAACAAAGAAAAGCAAAACAATTTTTATGAATCATATGACATTTTCTAAACAAACATCTGATACTCTCAAGAAGTTTTTTCAGTGGATATTCTATGAAAATTTTATTTATTGTGAGGAGAAGGCTCATCGACAAAATCAAGCCCTGGTTTCCAAGCTCCCCAAAGAAAGTGATCCCAAAAAAAAATTTTGCCGACAAAAATTTTTTGCATGTGCAACACCGCTGGCAAAGTACGTTGTGTAAAACCACTGAAAACGTATTGGAAACCCCGCCAAAAAAATGCGCCAAAAAAATCCCGCCAAAAAAATCCTAACTCGAGAATCCAACTCGAAAATCCAACTCGAAAATCGAACTCGAAATCCTTACTCGAAAATCCAACTCGAAAATCCAACTCGAAATCCTAACTCGAAATCCAACTCGAAATCCTAACTCGAAAATCCAACTCGAAATCCTAACTCGAAAATCCAACTCGAAATCCTAACTCGAAAATCCAACTCGAAAATCCAACTCGAAATCCTAACTCGAAATCCAACTCGAAATCCTAACTCGGGAGTTAGTTTGACTCTGCCCTTTCGGAAATTATTTTTTTACGCACACAAACTCATTTGTTTATCGCTCCTTGTGTGGCAGCCGGACGTGTCTCGAAATCCTCGATCGTCTGCAATTCGCAATGCAAGCAAGCAAGTTAACCACTCGCTATAAACATAAAAGTGTTGTACCTTTTATTTTTTTATATAGTATTTTAATTTATTACGACGGTTAGCGAAGCAAAGCCATATTATTTATAACTTTACTGCGGAAGCGTTTAATCTGCGCCAGTTAAAAACACTTGAAAGAGCTGTTGCGGTGGAGTAATTTGATCGCTGAACGCGACCTTGCTGTGTCGGCATGGTATAAAAGAGAATTATTTTTCTAAATTATCCTTAAACCGTCCAGTTAAATGAGTTAAATCGGCTTTTTAAACGTATCAAAAAGTTAATTTGATAGCTTTCGATCAAATTATCTATTTTGTATGACATTTATCACCACTTCATTTTCATGATAGCTCATGCGAAGCGTTGTCTGGCGTACATTTCTTCGAAATTTGGAGCAGCTAGCCGGCAGGGAAAAATGGCTTTGTGACTCGTATTTCGTTACTTTACCCTCGGTCTGTATTTTACCCCTGGTCTGCAGTCTGCATTTTACACTGACCGGATTGAAAAACAATAATTCACATCAAACATAACTCATTTCTAGAATTCACATTCCTGTAGTTTCTTTTATTTCACAACATTTTTAAAAGATAATTCTACAAAATACACATGGTCGCACTACTTAACGTATCGTTATCACTAGTTATGACATAGCTAGCAGAGCCGCGCAATCAAATTCAGTATACGTAAGCGTGCTCAAATTAACAAATAGATTTCATTTTACCGTGCGTCTGTTCAGTAAAGGCTGGTTCTCATATGATCGCCCCGATCGTCTCTGTCGCTTCTGTCGTTTGCAAAGTCCGAGGTGATTGGAGCAAGCAACCTTTTTGAAGCGACAGAAGCGACAGAGACGATCGGGACGATCATATGAGAACCAGGCTTAATAGATCACAGATGACGTCAAGATGTGGTATGAACGGAGAAGTGGCCCACGAGCCGCTAGCCGAGTGGGTCACTGATGTTCATACCACATTTTGACGTCTTCTGTGATCTATTACTGAACAGACGCACGGCAAAATGAAATCTATTTGTTTTATATAATAACACAA
>NW_027557456.1:0-4839 GCF_052425735.1 Oculina patagonica
ACCCTATACTTCAAACTGTCAATCAAGAAATTAACAAAGTATCACAGTGGTAGATTCCAACAAGCTAACATTAAATATCAGTAAAACAAATTTTATGATATTTAAAACTAGAAGAAAAAAATTAACTCACCAGTGTCAATCACAATTAACAATAAAAAAAATTGAGTTAGAATTGATGAACGTATAACATGGAAGGCTCATATCATTTATATAACTAACAAAGTATCAAAACTATCAGGTATAATAGCGAGATTGCAACATTACTTAGACATCAATGCCTTAAGAAGTATCTACTTTTCAATGATATATTCATATTTCACATATTGTAATATTGTATGGGGAAGTAATTATTCTACTAGATTGAAGAACCTGCACAAGATACAGAAAAAATACAAAAACCTATTTTTAAGCAGCTACAAATATTAGATATCTTTATGTTAAACGCCATCTTAGTAAGTCACTTCATGTATTCACAAAGAGCAAACACACTACAAGACACATTTATAAACTACTTCATGCAAAATAATAATCTACACCATTACAACACGAGATCTGCTAAGTAACTATACGTATAATATCATAGAACAGACTATGGGAAATTCTCACTGAAAGTCATAGGTACCAAAATATAAAATGAGCTACCTGAAAAAAAATTATCAATCTTATTCTATATTTAAAAGGAAAATTAAACTATTTTTGGACAATAAGTAACCTTAGAATTACTCAGCCGCCTTAATTTTAATTGTGATTATTAGCTTTTATTAATTAAGTATCACTGTCTTTTAATATTCAGCTTTTTTTAACTATAATAAAAATTGTGAAAGGGGATCCCCTAAGAAAAGTTTGGGAAAACTTGCTGGGATCTTCCTGCCAAATATATCACTGCTATGTAAATAATGAGAATTGTAAGAAGCTTCGGAGCAAACAAATCAATAATAATAGATCATGAGATTCGAACCCACAATCTTTGGCAAAACCTTGGCACGACTGCTGTTATTCTCACTTGAAAGTTGAAATGTGGGTGTGCCAATTCAACGAGTTTTGTCAATGATTGCAAGCCACATAAGTGTAAGACAGCCACTCTCATCACTGCGCCATATTATGGTGCTTCTTAGGGTAGGTTTTCTGTGGTAAAATAATATAAAGCCTCGGTGAACTTAAGCTAGTTTTCAATGAATTATAACATATTATTCGTTGATATTTGTTAATTATTCGTAACTTTAATTGTTTCCCTAGATCAAGCTAGACATAGAACCTGACAAATCATGGGCATCCGAAAGCATGTATGTCCCACCAGGATATCACTTCCAATCGTCAATCACTGATGAGGCATCCTCTTCGAGCAAAGAAGCTCCTGATGTTCCGTATGTATATCCAGCAGGCATCGGGAGCGTAATGATGAACGGTTGTTACGGAAGAAATTATAGTAGTACTGATCCTTGTTATAACTCCAGAGCGAAGGCAACTATATGTTGGGTAAGTGCTATCTGAAGAAAATCAGGGGAACGTTATCTTAGCAAGTGCAGTTGTTAAGCATACAAACTAATTAGGGCCTGTTTACATGATTCCGGAATGACTTTCATTCCGGAACGAGTTCATTCCATCCCCATATATTTCTCTGTATCTGTTTACATGATACCGAGACGAAAGTCAAGTCATTCCGAAATGAGTTCATTCCGGTTTTCATTCCGGAATGAAAGTTTCGTTCCGGAATGACATTTCATTCTGGTATCATGTAAACACAGAACGAATTTCGTTCCGAGATGAAATCGCAACTTATGAAACCGCATACGGACTCCACAGTTTGAATTCAGAGCAAAAAAACGTAATAGCATTTAATGTTTAGCCCAAAGAAGCAGCTGTATGGTCAAATTACTCGTTAAAATTGCAGATACAGCCATTAATGGGCACAAAACATGTTTGCGCGAAACATGCGCCATCTTGTTTTGATCTCGCGCGAAACATGCGCCACCTTGTTTCGATCTCGCGCGAAAACCGCGCACGTGGAAATGCCTTTGGTTGAACTGGTCGACTCTGTCGTGTAAATGCAGAACGAACTTCATTCCGGAACGAGTTTCATTCCGGAATGAAAGTCATTCCGGAATCATGTAAACAGGCCCTAAGAACTTCGATCAAACATTAAAGTCAACAAATGAATATGACTCCTAGGCAGTGTTCGTAGGTGGCTCTGAAGTAGCATATTTCTCCATCAATCGTATTTCTAAACGTTTTTGGCAACTTGCTCTGCAAACGTTCAGTGTATCAAGTATTTCTGGACTGAAGTCGGCTCAAGTGATATCATAACTTATCATTAGTTTTGACAAAAAGTGTAACAATTACAGCATAATCAGCAGGAAACCGGCCAATGATTTGTCTCTTGCCACAGAACCAAATTGATGGAGCTGCATTCTTGGGTGTTGGGTTTGACGGTCGAGGGAAGTACAGTCCTGAATCAAGAAAGATGAGCATTGTACAAAGAAACTGCAAAAACAAAGCAAGGTCAGAAAACATTTCAAGCCTTTCAGTTGCACGAGCTTTACCAAGCCTTCTACAGAATTCCTTTTTTAGCGGAGCTCCCAGCGGTCCGAAGGGCTGCAGAGCAGAGCCCCATACCAATTAAGAAAATCCAAGTAAAGCAAAACCATGTTGTAAGACTAATGTTCTACTCTAAAACGTTTGGCAAAGAAACTGAAAGTGCCAAACCTTTGTTAAATCTACTTGACGTTCTGACAGTAGACAACATCTATCGTCTCGAAATATTGAAATTCGCACATTCATGGCATAATGGCCTTCTCCCTAGAGTATTTGACGATATATTTAAATATGCTAGAAATATGCATGGATACAACACAAGATATACAGCCAAACAGAATTTTTATAAGTATAGAGTAAACACTAACGTAGGAAAGCAATCCGTCACTTTCATGGCAATTGATATTTGGAAAGACCTTCCATCTTCTTTGAAAGACTTAAGTGTGTTAGCATTTCCCAAGCAAACAAAACGTTACCTCCTGTCAGAACAAAAACTAAATTGATTTTCCATTAAACTAAGTTTGTAAATTCGTAAGTCCTCTTCCCTATTGTTTCTTATATATTAATCACCTGCTTTTTATACTATTTATAACATTAATTGTACGGGGAGCTAACTTGAAAACCTACCGGTTCATTTAGCTTCCCAGCTCAATACTTAATTAACTACAAATTCCTGTAATACCTTATTTCTATTTTATTAAGAATACGAAAAAAACTGTAAACTTTAATATGAACTGAATAAAATTATTATTATTGTTATTATCATAGAAAATTAAAAAACCCATGCTTTTGGTTTTCATGGTCCTCATGGTTAGCGGCATATTTCGTGGGCGCGTGCATGCGCCCTAGCGACGACGACGTCGCCCCAACATGGAGGCCATACTTCAGATTTAGGTTTAAGATTATGGTTAACGTCAGCTTACATCTTTGATATTGGACATCCATGTCATGGTCAATTGACAGCTGTCAAAACAAGGTATCCGCTGACCAGTATCACAGGACCGTATCGCGGGCTCACATAAAGAACTCATTGAGGTCGAGTAATGGTTTACATTGGATCACGGGCTCAAGTGCTATATGTTTTTGTGTTAACGGTCAATAAATTCGGATTTACAAAAAGGGCGAAGTAAATAACCGAGGAGCTCCGCTTTTAGGCTTGGCTAAATCTATTTAATACATTTTGGCATCATTGCATTTTTGTTTGTTTGTTTGTTTGATAATGAATTTTGTAACTTAGTTATAGGGTTTTAGGATACGCCGATATTGTAGGGTTTTAGGGTCCTTATAATGGCTTTAGAAGCGTCGACTGTCGCTGCAGTAACAGATGTAATGTTTTTGTTAGTGTCAAAAAATTAGCAGACAGGCGACAGTTTTTTCTTTTCCAATAAACTCGGCGTTGCAGCTGTCTGGAAAAATACATTTGGGAATGCCGTTCATGACTCGGAATGACAATCAATAAATGTCTTTTTTGTAGTTATGACGGTTTTGATGTACCTGACACAATGAATGTACATGGAATTTACGACACATCGGCTTCAATGTACACGTTTCAAGGAAAAGAAGAGTACAGTACTTTTCTTCAGCAAGAGGCTGGCGTATCCGGTTCCATTTTTGGCTTTTACGCTGGTGTGAAAGAGGCCTGGGGAAGCTCTTCAGCCGAAACAAAAGACAGCTTTTTGGCGTTACTTGACATCGACATTGAGAGGTATTTAGACTAGTGATTTGTTTATCATGAGAAGGAACGTTAGGATTGACAGGATCATTTATTTTTTATGAGGTTAGAGAGGATGGGTAGTGAGATTTGATAGATTGTCCCCGTAATATAAAATGACCTCCTCCAAACTATGCTCTGTTTTATCGATGGGATGTGGTTGTTAGAGATCAACATTTTCAGAACCTTTTCAGAAACGCTATTTCACGCTATTTTAAAACACTGGTTAAACGTTTCCACCATATTCTTTCGCCTCCGCGCCCTTAATTTTAAGCCATATTTCTTGGCTACGCCGTTACTGTTGATTATTTTTTTTAAGGTACGAGATATTCATGGACGAAGTCAAGCCTAGTGACCTCAGTCTTAATTTCCTGAGAGAGTTCATGGAGTTGCCGGTATCATACTATTCACCAGGCGCTCCCATAAAGTATCGTAAGTAGTATAATGCTTTAAGTATGGGTTAGAGACTGTTGTGAGTGTTTTGTTTACAAATACAAGCACTTGCTGGCCGCACAATGAACGAGAAACTTTCAATACTTTACGAGGCGGAGCCGAGTGCATTATTGAAAATTTTGAGTTCATTGTGCGGCCAGCAA
>NW_027557457.1:0-4838 GCF_052425735.1 Oculina patagonica
AATTCACTGGTCAAGACTGGAGAAATTATTTGTAATTTGCTAGACGGACGTAGCGATATAATTTGAGTCGGCAAAAATCCCATGTTTAACCTTAAAGGGACACTGTCACCAGTTTCACTTCAAAAACTTAAGAGCCTAAAGACATTATGGAAACTACGAATAGTGGTCCAATTTTTTTGGTTAAAAATCATCATGCAAGTGTACTAAAGTGATAAACAAGTGATATTATTGTTACGCCATCAGGAACTTTACATCTCAAGTTGAAAAAATCAAGCTGATTTTTCCAAGTTTTGTCCTTGTGGATTGAAAAATCACCTAAAAATTATTATGGCTCCCTTCTTCCTTCAACAACAATTTACTTTATATCTCCATCTTGATGTACCAGGTGCATTTCATGCACAAGAAGACCTATTCACCAATTTTAGTACTTTTTACCAAAAACCATTAAAACCCCCGTGACAGTGTCCCTTTAAGCTGAAGTTTTGGATAAAACAATAAAAATGTATTTGACTGGCCCATTCCTACACAACAAGGCTTTTAGCGGGGAAATAAAAATGCCGACTGCTTTTCCTTTCCTTTCCTTTAGCATTAATGTTTCTAAAACAATGTCTCTGAAACAAAACTTATTAGGTAACTAACTAGGTAACATCAAGCACGAGTGACTTCAGAATCTTGAGGGAAAACAAGCTCAAACTATCCATTTAAACAATGACGTCTACATATGATGAATCTTTGTTCGTATTCAAGCGCAAATTACCGTCTTTTTCTCCTTTTCGCTGTGAAGGCCATATAGTAAGATTTTTGAAGGAGTTTCCCGAAGCTCTCGTCTTGCTAGACAAGAAATGGAGGGCACTAACGTCACGAATGCAAAACAATCTTAGGCTAACTTACGTTCTCTCCCAGAAATACTGAGGCGACAGCGTGCAATGCCTGCTGTGGCCAGGCCGTAAACCAGTCAATACCGCAGTTATTCACCAGACCAGGGAAGTTACGGCATCGCGTCCTCAGTGTCTCGCCCACAGGTGACATAGCTAACACAATATGAAGATTGTTAGCGCATTTGTTAACAAAGTATTGCCAAATGGACTCCCTTGCGGGTGGTACTCCGGCTTTGTTTGCCTCGTCGCGAACCTGTTTTGGTGAGAGAAAGAGAGAAAAGAGTAAGTAACAATAACTTTTAACAAGCTTACAGGTTTCCTTTTATAAGGTTTGTACAGTTTTCCTATATTTAGCCCTCAACACCGCTCCCCCTTGCAGAATTACTACACCCTCTATGTCGATATTCTTTTTGAAAAGTTTAAATTTCTCCAAGGGCGTTTGCGTTTTTATAGGGCTCTTCATAGTTCCCTCCGCAAGGATTTTCACTACAGATAATGACTGCGTTTTATCCATGGGAGTTTTCGATAACCAATCAAATCATTACCTGGCCAATGATTCCTTCTTTCTCGTCATCAGGGAAAAGCGCGGGAACCATTCCTGACGTCAGCATGTTGTTGATGAGCTCAAGGAATCCTGGGAATGGGATCAATCAGTCAAACATCTTCACAGACTTTCAAAACGAACACATTCATAAAGAACAGAAAGTCGTTACACAAAAAAACTTTCTTGCGTTTTGCATTGTTCGTAAACCACGTTTAAAGGGTTTGTTACACGAGACTATTTTAAAATGTAAAATAATCATAGAAAACTCAACTCGATGAAACAGCACGCTGAACAACTTAAATGCAGCATTTGTTGCAAAACCTTGGTTGGTGCACAGTTTTCACTTTCCTTTCGAACCTCGACACATTTCTGATAACATATTATTGGTGTTGCTTCCTGTTACAGATTTTGTAATGTAACTATTTGCACAGAAAAAACTCTACGGGTACAACCACCCCCAGGGAAAATTTGTCTTTCGGTCTCGCCGATCGTTTAAATTTCCTTCCCCAATGGTATTTGAAAATTTCGAAACATTCCTCGAATATTTAGAAGCTGTAAATGTTGCCGCAATTGTTCCAAAATGGCCAAATAGGGTCGTTTTTGATCGTATAACAAATCCTATTGTTATCAAATTTGATCCGCATTTCTTTATACGGAAAGACATCACTTTAACTTTTAAACCATACAAATAAGCTTGACTTGCAATGTATCTATTGCTAAATTCCAACACATTTTACCTTCCTGAGCTACGTGGGCATCAGTGAACAAGAAAACCATTTTGTTGTTTTCCAATCCTAGTTTCGAGTAAAGTCCCTTTAAATCTTCTCTGAAAGAGCTCTCGTCATACCCTCGAGTGAGTGTGATCTCAAACACCTCGCACCCAGCAGAAAAGGCGCCTAACTTGGTAAGGGACTGTTTACCACTGCCCCCCACCCCCACAAGTAGGGCGTGGCCTTTCTCCATGCGGATCACGCGGTGGACACGTGTCAGATGCTCGATGGCGTCATCGAAGAGAACGAGGTTCATTGGTACGTGGTCCATGTTGTATTCCTCCAAGATCTGTGATTAGAAAAAGAGGAATTACTAAGGTTGCAATCGAAAAAGCGATTTTTGATTAAGTGTCGTAAATCCAAAACCAAGGTATTCACTCTGGCCAATTACAAAGGACACAGACAATCCAGTAAACCAATCAAAACTCAAAGGAATCAGTGTAGCCGGCAAGAAGCGCAGGAAAAGGTTTGTGAGAGAGTCAGGATTGGTTTTTGTTTTATTCTAGCGCAAGCTTTTTAAACCAATCACTAAGTGTAGTAGTAATGCAAAACCAAAGCAAATGTGAGTTACTTTTGACAGTCAAGTGAAAATCGCTCCAAAATACAAAAAAGATGGAATCTAGTTAAAGAACTTAAATCCTAACAAATCACGATGGAGAGACATCACATGCCGCGGAAGTCAGTTCTTTTGTTCTTTGTGTAAGTGTACATAGTAGAATGCAAGGAGTAGTTTGTTTCTGTACGATCTAGAATTGCTGTGTTTCTTTGGATAAATATTATAATCTGTGGTATCTGTGCAACATGTTTACAAGGAACCTCTGCTCTTGAGGCAAGTTGACGTTAACGGCAGTTGTTTGAAATAATGCCTAAATTACAAATTTTACCCGACAAGGGAGCAATCATTGATATTAATATACAATCTTCGTTCACTGTCCAAAATCCACGCGCGCCATTTGTTAAAATAGATCACGTGATTTTGCTTTACCTGTCGTCAGCAAACTCCGACAGTGTAGTATTGACAATAATGCACAAAAATCGTGCATTATTGAAAGTGTTATAAGCTTCAAGGCTTGTATAAGTGGAAGAAAAATATATTCCTCAAATAATCAACGATCCAGTAACAAACAAAATCGAAGAGGACAACAATTTGAAGCGCTTTCATGTTCAAAGGTAAACTTCAGCTGAATAAATTCATTTTTGTGTGCGATTGACTTGCTTGTTGCTTGATTGTAAAAGCCATCGACTTGCTTTGAACAAGCTTCTCGCTGACTGTATTTATGAACGACCACAGCTGATGAACGATTTTATGAACCATTTTAAGCTTTATTTCTGTACGGCTTATTTGTGATTTTTATATCATTTAAGCTTATTGATCTAATCCTGTGTAATTATGTACTACACTATTTACTTTTAAACATTATATTGTTTGAAGTTCGTTAATCGCTTGCAGTGTACTCAGATTGTATATTAAAAGGGTTAGAGTCTGTCTCGCGTTTTGTTGACAAATACACGCACTTGCTGGCCTCACAATAAACTCGAAATTTTCAATACTGCACTCGGCTACGCCTCGTGCAGTATTGAAATTTTCTCGTTTATTGTGCGACCAGCGCGTGCGTGTATTTGTCAACAAAACACTCACAACAGTCTCTAACCCATAAGTATTTAATTACAACTATAAACGGGAAAGATTATGGCTATAAAATTTCCCGGTCGGCGCCATTTTGGAATTTATGACGTCAGTGCGTTGCCCATTTGTTTCTCACAAAAGAAACTCTAATTCCTAACAATAGCGGCAACACACTGACGTCATAAAAACAAAATGGCGGCACGCGGAAAATTTAAAAGCACAAAAATTGACACATCAAAGGCCAAGTATTCGAATGAAAAAAAGAGTGCGCGACTTTGAACAATCAAAACGGTTTTAGACTGTGGTAAACTAATTATTTTGGTCAGAACTTTTTTTTTACAGACGAGGATCACTTTTACCCACCTGCTTGCAAACACGAAAGAGGGTTTGAGAAAACTAAAAAAGCTGCCAGAATCGAGTTGGGTTTTTACAGTCAAGTGGTTAAGAGCCTTTAACGCACGGAAGTCAAAGCGACGACGACATGAAAGCTGTACATTACCAACCTCATCAAAAACAGCTTTGGCAGCTTCATAATCCACAATATCCTCATACAGGCGCGGATCTTCAGTCAAGGCATTACGATAGTCTCCAAACAGGATCGGCTCACGATTGACCGAGTCTACGTAGTTTGTGAAGTTCTGTTCTACAAGTTCCTCGAGGTAGCCCTGAGAGCAGGAGAGAGGGGTGAGTGATGGCTATAAAAAACTAACAGGGATGGGACACATGGATATTTTATTTTTACAGGGACAGAGTGCGGTTATGACCAATGGGGGTAGGAACGAGAGATAATGGGCTCCTGGGGGAAGGGGGTGGGAGAGGAATGGGCGAGACATTTTTCAACAAAAAGGTCAGGGAGGGTCCCTTTCCTAGATTTGCCACTAGTGATTATTGTTAAACCTGTGCCAAAGTCATTACAAAACCAAAAAATTTAAACTAGTGTTGAACTTCTCGAACTCCACGTAATTATGAAAAGGAATAATTTAGAGGTAATTTTAGGAATAATTGAGAGATTTTTTCTT
>NW_027557458.1:0-4840 GCF_052425735.1 Oculina patagonica
TACTGGCTAATGTGGTATGGTCGGTTAAAGTCTGCAGGAAATAAATTGCAATAATGGATTGTTGTGTGGAGAAAGAACTCAGAAAAAAATTCTGAGTTCACAGATGGGGTTCCGAACCCACCACCTTCCGTACACTAGTCGGACGCTCTAACCACTGAGCTACTGAGAACTCTAATGGTGAGCAGTGGTCATTTGTGGGTGACACAATGACTGCATCGCACAAATCACATTATGTCAATGAACACACACATTTAACTGCATCACGCAGTCACGTAGTACTGTCCAGAGTAAATAAATAATAATAATGGATTGATGTGTGGAGAAATTCAGAAAAAAATTCTGAGTTCACAGGTGTGACTCGAACCCACGACTTTCCGTACACTAGTCAGACGCTCTAACCACTGAGCAACTGAGAACTCTAATAATATTAATGGTGAGCAGTGGTCATTTGTGGGTGACACAACGACTGCATCGCATAAATCACATTCTGTTAATGAACACACACATTTAACTGCATCACGCAGTCACGTAGTACTGTCAGAGTAAATAAATAATAATAATGGATTGATGTGTGGAGAAATTCAGAAAAAAATTCTGAGTTCACAGGTGTGACTCGAACCCACGACTTTCAGTATACTAGTCAGACGCTCTAACCACTGAGCAACTGAGAACTCTAATTAATGGTGAGCAGTGGTCATTTGTGGGTGACACAACGACTGCATCGCGCAAATCACATTATGTCAACGAACACACATATTTAACTGCATCACGCAGTCACGTAGTACTGGAGCTCAGAGTAAATAAATAATAATAATGGATTGATGTGTGGAGAAAGAACTAAGAAAAAAATTCTGAGGAAATAAATTACAATCAAATTAAAATAACTATTCAAAGTGGCTATGAGCCACTAAACTCGGAAAATTTATTATGAAACAAGAATCGAAAACAACAAACTGACAAATAGAGATTTGCTAAAACAAATGATGTTAAACTTTCCACAATTCAGATCACTTCACTTAGTTTCATTGTCATCAAGCTGCTCATCGAGAGCAGGTTGTTTGGAAGGTTGGCAAAATAATAATATCATCAGAAAAAATAAGTTTTGGTTTATTTCAAGAAAACTGACATTAATACAATATTTCGACTGGTAGTTAAGCATGCATGTACCGTATTTATTCGGCTATAAGCCGAGACCCTAGACTTTATGTTTTTGGAACCAGTTAGACTCTGACAAAAAATAAACCCAAATCACTCGGCTATAAGCCGAGACCCAATTTTTCCTTCAAACTATAAAACAATCCACGTACAGCAAATCAACATATTTGTTAAATCACAACTATGCAATTGAAAAACAACAAATCACTGATAAAGAATGAATTCATTAATAGAACCGTACACAATTAAGCGTGACAAAACATTCACCTGAGTTCAGAATCCCATCTCAAACAAACACGCATTCTTCTGAAGAATTAAGCAGTTATCGATCATCATGCCAAAAGCTACTGGTTTTCAAACAACTAAACCTTCAAATTGAAAGTTGTTGCCGAGGTAGAGACAGTTCAGAACAACTGCAAAATCGCCAGAGAATACGGGATGATTGCTGATGATTCAGTGAATCTTCAGTCCGTCGTAATTCGCCAGGTTGCTAGCGAAAAGATCAAGCAGATCAAGCGGGTGAACTTTAAATGTCATCAAAACGAAACATGTGCTGTTACCAGTACTTGTCGAGTATCCTCAATCCAATCAAACTCTTCTGAAGTGCTTTCTTTTAGCAGAGAAGTCGTGGTATTTTAAGTTTTAGCTTTTGAACAAAAATATTGCATGCAACCGATTTCTGTCAGATCGTGTTACAATGTTTACCAAGCGCGTGGGAAAGACCGCTTCTGATTGGCCAGTTTCTGGTGTCGCGACAACAAGTCAAATAGATCGATTCCTTCTTGACCCTTCTTCTCTTGAAAAGTCACGTTAGCAGTGATTTTGCAAATTTAAAACTAAACTTAAAGGAAGGAACAGAAGGAAAGGAACGGAAGCAGTCTCAGGCAGAAATAAAAATTGTAGAAGAGATTGCGAGGAAATTGTTTAAGACATGCGGGATTTCGAATGCCCTCGTCAGTTCAAAAGACGATCACGATCACGTACGCCGACAAAACAATAATATTCCAGAGCGAGCCGATGGAGGACGAGGTTCAGCCTAAATAGCGACGAAGACGAATAAAAACTTAATTCCTAGCGCTGCGTCATTAAACCAAATGGCTTTTTAGGAGCCGCCGCTAAAATAAAAGGTAATGACCAAAAATAAATACAAACGTTTGTTAATTTTCGTTTGTTGATGACCCCTCGGCTTATAATTATAAATGAATATTTCATTCAAATTGAACTTTTTTCTAGTACCATCTAATTTTTTTTCGGAAATACTCGGCGATAAATCGAACCCCAAGTTTTGTTGAATTTTAACCAGTTCTCAGTGAGATTTGGTGAAAATATATAGTCTTTGTGTACTTCATATATGCGCATGCGTTCAGCACGCAATTCCGTGTGCTTGGGTCTACGCCTGGAAGAATGCATACCACAAGGAGAACATTGGGTTTTCAGAAACAAATATATAGCCTTTGTGTACTTCATATAAAGTAACAAAGTAAAGCCCGCGTTTTAGCCAACCCCCCCCTACCCGCTTCACAAGATTAATTGATTAATTCAATTTGATATTAATTAATTAATTCAATTAAAATGTGTAACAGGAAACGAGTGAAGGAGTGAGGGAGTGAAGGAGTGAAGGAGTGAAATCGGCCCTCTCACCAAAAACTCGGAATTTTCCGAGTTAAAAAGGTGGCAAGTGTTGTAACATAGATTTGGTTTAATAAATGTTTTCAAGAAAAGTGACAGAAATTAAACTCTCAGGAGTGATTTTAAAATTATTTTTTAATTTCCTCTTTCTGTGTGTTGCAGGCTCTGAATAAACACAGTGTGGCATTTTCTGATCGTGACTGTGACAATGTTTTGGTAAACAACAAGGTAAGGTGGATAAAGCCAGTGTTTCCTGAAATTGGAAAATGTTGTTGAGAAGACTGATTTTAAATTACAGTAGAACCCCGGTAACTCGAACTCTGAAGGGAAACAAAAAACAGTTCGAGTTGTCAGGGTTGATTGAAAATTTATTTTGCCATGTTAATAAACTTATCTCGCCAGAAACTCTAACACGATCATACATTCTTATGATAAGAGTGGAAAATGGCTGTGCAAGATGTGATCTGGTTGTTGCTCTAATCAATGAGCAACCGTGGCAAGTTGCAAGAACCACAATTCGAGTTATCAGAGTAAATTTGACCCTAATTTTGATCAAGGGAAACATTTAGTTCGAGTTAGCAGGGTTCATCCGAGTTCGAGTTAACAGACTAAAAATGACTGAAAATTAGGGTCAAATCGGAGGGAATGGAAGTTTGCTTGAGTTTATATTAATAGCGGAGTTTTCCAAGTTATCCGAGTTCGAGTTACCGGGGTTCTACTGTATTGTCAACAACAATTTATTATTAACGCATTTAAGTCTCATAGTACTGGTTGTAAAGACATTGTTCAGTTTGGAAAACATTGTTTGGAAAGTCCTATAAGCTGTAACACAGCTTATGGGACCTTGGTATACAGTCTGCTGTACATTACTTGGCTGAGGTTAATAATTGTGATTGCTTTGTTTTTAGGGTGAGTATCATTGGCGTGAAGGTGGGGAAAAACACATCAATGATCCCAAATGCATCGCAAACTTACAGGTTAGTTTGGTTGACTAAAAAATTAAACATTGTAATTTATGTGTAACTTCCCAGCTGTAAAAAGTTCTTTGTGAAATGAATGTATTTTGAAACATGTTACAATGAAAGGTGTGCAGTTTAAAGTCCCCCATGTAAAGCCTTTTAAACCCAACTGGCTGATGACTCTCAATGCTTAACTGCGGTTTCTGTGGCATGAAGTGACTAGGAGTAATGCCACTCCCTCTGGATGGGATAGTATAATCCTTGACAAAAGTAGTTGACACATTGATGTCGCTCTGTGATTTTTATGACAAATTTATTGCTAGTTATTTAATTTCAGGACTGTCTGCTAAAATACCCCCCTCTCCCCCATCCAATGTTGCAAAATGGTAGCAAAGGACTCCTAGAAACAAACTACAACATTGATTGGGGGTAGAGAGCTGGAAAGGTGGGGCAAAAGGATGAAATTGGTCCATATAACAATAAAAAAGGGCGCAAATTGACAATGTGTCAACACTTTTGTCAATGATTGTAGTCCATTACAGGTTTCTTTCCAACATTCTGTGGAGGTACAATGGATACTCAGCAGCAAGAACACAACACAGCAGCCGCAGCTGACAGAGAAACCACAAGCAGGGACCCAGACCTGGACCATTCAATCCAGAGTCCAGCACACTAACCATCAGGCCACTGTGTCTCCCTTTGAAATCTCTCAAAAATGGAATTGTTTTAGTACCTGGTCATCATTAAGGTTTAGTGTCATTGGCCGTTTTTATACTAGAGACGAGTTACCCGTCTAGACGAGCTTCGGCAAAAATTTTGTTGCTTGTCTGGTTATGCGTCTGTAGTATAAAGACGGACACAAGACGAGTTACCTGTCTAGACGAGTTACCGTCGTTCAAGACGTATTTCGAAAAGTAGCTCGTCTTGACGGGTAACTCGTCTTATCCGTCGTTCAAGACGTATTTCGAAAAAGTAGCTTGTCTTGACGGGTAACTCGTCTTGTGTCCGTCTTTATACTACAGACGCATAACCAGACGAGCAACAAAAAAACTGCCAAAGCTCGTCTAGGCAGGTAACTTGTCTCTAGTATAAAAAAG
>NW_027557459.1:0-4826 GCF_052425735.1 Oculina patagonica
GGTTGTTCAAAGCATGATTAAGCTAATCCCAGGATTAGCGTGAAATTTGATTTCAATTTTATATAATTTCGTTGAGGTTTTCTGTTAATATTTTCTGTCCCACATTTTTGACATGGACCAATCTCTAACTTAACAAAATATTAGCTTTGGGAAACCCTTTAAAACAAGAGAAATAAAAATCTTGATCATCTTTTAATCCTGGGTTAGCGTTAATCGTCTTTCGAACAACTCCGGCCCTGGTCATCTAGTGTAGCAGTTGCTATTGTTTGGGGGGCTAAGGGCATTGCTCTTATTGTTTGTTCTCTCAAAGGGTAGCCAGCCAATCGTGTGAGACCTTGCGAAAGCCGCTATCCAAAATATTTTAGATTAAAGCCGGGATTATGTCACGGGAATTTCACAGTTTTTTGGTCAAAACTGTTCTGAAATAAGTGGTAGGCAACTAAACCCATAAAAAAACATTATCTTTGAACAGCTAAAGGAAGATATAACCTTAATTTGCATATTTGCGAATAGAAATCAAGCTACGGCTATAAATATCGATTTTTTTTTAAGACGCGCGGAAAAATTTGAAAACGTTTGCCTAACGTTTTCAAATTGCAATCCGTTTCTATCCGAGGCATCCGCAGCCAAAGATGCTAGTTAACAGATTTAGTGCTCTAATATAGCCATTTTTAATAAAAGTGGACCATAACGTTTAGGTTTCATGCGACACAAATATAAATTTTGGAGGTTCAAAAATCTTTGTAAAATCCGTGACATAGTCCCCTTAATTAAGGCTCGGAGTCAGCTTTTTTTCGCTTCATGCATTGGCTTGTTAATGACCCTGTGCACACAATAAAGACTTGTTAAAGAGGGTGTTAAAACCAGCGGTATGACAAAGTTAGCCACTCCTTTTTCCAATAGCCATGAATACTTACTTGCACCCAGTTCTTTGACGTTATCCAGAATTGCTTTCGCAGCATCTTTAGCTCGCTCAATTACTGGTGTTGTAATGTTAACCGGCAAATCTATAAGCAACGAAAACAGGTTTAGCAAGTAATTCCAGCTCAACTAACCTTTTTTGTCAAATCAGTTGCCAACGTTCTTCTGAATTTTTGCAATTAAAGACAAGGAAACAATCAGTGTAAAACATGCAGCGGGTACCAACGGCGGGAAAACGCGTAAAACAGGTCAAACGGGTTTTGGTGTGGCTCTTGATTGGTTGAAAAAACAGCGTACTTGTCTGACAGGCGAAAACAGGCTACACAAGTTTTTTTTTTTTTTTTTTTACCCAGTGGAGTTATGGAGTATAGTAATCCCACACGCAATTTACATTAAACTCAAAATATCTTAGTGTTGAAAATAAATTAACAACTGCAATCGAAGTCAAAATCCTTTAAAGCAAATTGAAAATGACATATGAAAGGATTAAAACAATTTAACTTCTATAACTCACATGTCAATTCCTGTGATATCAGATCGATTGTATAATTCATGTTTTCTCCAGTTACTTCACTTAGTTCCTGCAAGAAGAAAACAAATAAAAATATTACTATTTAGCACAAGTAAGCCACATTTAGCATTTCCCCAATTACATTTACTTCGCTGAGAACTAAAGTAGTAAATCCTGAATTTTTTTCGGGCTTCTTTATTCCAATTGCTTAAATTGGAAATTCACTGCGATGATCATTTATCACATTCAAAGAAACTCTTGATAACGAGCGCCGCATTTTAACTGGAATCAAAACAAACCGTTAGCACTTTACACTTTGCGATAGCACGTCAACAATTATTTATGACGTCACGTTTGAAGTTGCGCGCGCTCCACTGCGTTCCTTTTTGGCCAGCAGCAAAAAAAAGGTTAACAAACGCGTGCGCAGTAAGGCTGCGACTGCACACTAAATACTGGGACGTGAAATTATTTTCCCAACAACTTCGTTATGAAACATGCTACAAAGCTATAATTTGGGGAAAATATTTCTTTTCACCTCCTCTATAATTCATTAAAGAAACCCAATACGTTTGGTTTAGGCCTAGGTTTTGTATCTGTAATGTAATGTCAGGCTAAAGGGTGGCGAGGATATAGAAAAGAATTTGCAACATATTGCCTTGATGCCATACAAATTCTCAGACTGAGATTGAAACAAGTTTGAAACAGTTCTTAGAGCGATTTTCACTTGAGAGTCGAAAATAATTCGCATTTGCTTTGGTTTTGTACTACTACGCTCAGTGATTGGTTTAGAAATCTCGCGCTACTTTCTTGACCAATCAGAAGTAAGACGAAAGCCACTCGTGGGTTTGTTCTCTTGCGTTTCCCGCGCTTCGTGCCTGTGCATTTTCTACGTGTATTTGCTTCGAGTTTTTATTGGTTCACTGGATTGTCTATGTTTTTTGTGATTGACCAGAGTAATTACTTTGGTTTTGGTTTTACGACACTCATTTGAAAGCTGCTCTAACATCAGTTGTAAGCTATCTTACTCACGAAACCAGTACCAACAACTTTGTTTGAAATTAACTTACCTTTAAAGTATTCTCCTTGTAAATGGTGATGTCCACAATGGACTTCATAAACAGAGAGTCTACTGCCGGTGCGGCGCTTTCTGTTTTATCGTTAACAAGACTGATAGAAAAAGCAGCGATCCTGCGGAATTCAAATCATAATACCAGTTAGGCGCCCTGAATCGTGTCTTGATGATACTGACTGGCTTTTAGGGGCTTAAGGCGGGAGCATATGTGAATTTGAGTGAAATTTTAGGAGGTTAAAAGGAAGGAAAGGAGAAAGAAAATTGTTTTTGAAACACCACCAGACAGTTGATCCCCAGGCAAGAGCACCCTGGGTTTTCAGGGGACTGTTTTGGTGTCCGTCTGCTTGTTTTTAACTTTAATATTTTAAATTCTAATTTTAAAATCACACTACATCTTCCAATATTTTTTTACTATTCCTTTGAAAAAACTATCTCCTTCCAAAAATCCCCAAAGTTCATCAAAAAATTCACAAAACACCGCAAAACATAGATTTGTGAAATAAGCGGAGAGTTTTTGGATTGCTTAAAACGCTAACAAGATATTTGCATTAAACCCACGTTAAGCAGTGGAAAATGGCTTTCACATGAGCCCCCGCCTTAATGTTCTTCATTTTGGAAATCGTTTGAAAAGTTTTGGGGAGTATGTCCCGGTCACTTTACAGAGATAAGTAGGTTAGCGGTTTCATTGACAAAATGCGCAGAGCTAATAAAGCAGGCTTAAAAGGCTTGTTATTTGCACAACTGGGTCAAACTTACATGATCAGAGCTGTACAAACAGAAATCGCGGCTGTGAAAAGTTGTCTGTGTTTCTTGGGATTCGTTTCCAGGTCCTCCTCTATCAGCTCGCCTCCACATCGTCCCTTGCACCGGAAGCAGCCAAAAATGATACCGACCAGCGGTATTACAAAGGCGCTTATGAGTGAAACGGAAGTGAGAAGTGTCAGGGGAAGATTTTCAGCAATCGCCTGAAAGGAACAAACATCAGATTAAGGCGGGAGTAAATGTGTATCTGAGCAAAATTTTTAAGAGGTTAAAAAAAAAGAAAAGGAGAAAGAAAACTGTTTTTGAAACAACATCAGTCAGTTCAGCCCCACGCAAGAGCACTCCAGGTTGTCAGGGGGATTAACTGGTGTCCACCTACCAATTTTTAACTTCAAATTCTATATTTCTTATTTTTTTTAAATTTTACAACTCCTTTGAGAAAAACTATCTTCTCCCAAAAATCCCCAAAATTCATGAAAAAATTTACAAAACTGATAGATTTGTCAGGAATAAGCAGAGAGTTTTTGGATTGCTTGAAATGCTAACGAGATATTCGCTTTAAACGCAAATTAAACAGTGAAAACGGTTTTCACGTGAACCCCCGCCTTAATGGAAGCAGTCTGAAGCTCGTAGGAGTTTCCCTTAAGCCTTCAGTGTTGCATGTCATACACAACGGTCAAACGCAAAACAACTCAGCGTCACTATAGGTTTTTCGTTGCTTTGGAAGATTAAAAAGCAATCATTTCAAAAATACATCGCCATACCAAAGTACTGATGGAAAACACTGGAACACTGCATAGGCTATACGAAATTGGAGCATACAAAGGAAACCGTTTCAGTAAATACCGTAGAATCCCGGTTATAAGCCCTGGGCTTATACAACTTCGTAAGGGGTTTTGGGTGGGCTTATAAGCGGAGGGGCTTATATCCGGGAGGGCCTATAAGCGGAATGAAAAAAACGTTTCACAACGAGCCACGGGAGTGTTGATGGAAATACGTTTTTAGGTTAAAAACACATAATAAAGCAACATTTAGCTCTATTCAGTACTGTCATCTGGTAGAGGGGGGCTTATATCCGGGGGGGCTTATAACCGGATGTATTTTTTTGTTTCCAGGATGATGGGCCTATAACCGGGGGGCTTATAAGCGGGGGGCTTATAACCAAATTCTACGGTATATTAACTTTTGTCTAATCAAAAGTAGGTAAAGGTAAAGAGTGTCAGAGTTTATCCCAGTTTTAAATTCCCCTATACCCATTTATGTACTTTATGGAGAAAAGTACCTTGAGAGTAAAACTTCTTACATTGCCTAAGAAAACAACGTTCAGTTATAAACTCAGCCGGGGCTCGAACCCAGACCGCTCGATCCGTAGTCCAGCGCAACAAACATTGGGCCATAAATTCGGACATAAATTTAATCCAAGTTTATATTTAGCAGCAGGCAGTTTTGGCGGGAAATAAACACTTGCCACCTCGAATTGGTTTACCGCTGTACATGAGAACTGCATACAAAGTAACAATTAGTCTTTCTAAGCAACAATGCTTACACTAGGCACTGAAC
>NW_027557460.1:0-4820 GCF_052425735.1 Oculina patagonica
ACATAGGCACGCTAAGCGTGCAGGAGTTATTTTTTCAATTTATGGGGTGGCTTGGGGTGAAACTGGGTGATTGTCCTGTTGGGATGGTTTATGCCATGGGTTGAGCTGTTTGTGTATGGCGGCCCACGAAGTCACTTTTTGCACAAAATTTGCTTGCAAACAAAATAACTTTTACGTGCATTTTGATACATCAGAACTGTTTTATTCAATATGTAAATTTTCATCATTTAATTGAAAAACAAAAACTAATTCAATTATCAAAATGTCACAAAATGGCACGTTCTTATTCTGTTTAAGCGGTTATTTTTTGTTGCTAGCTTTGTTGCAACCGTTACGTGTTACTTTTGTTTGTTACGGAATACTTTTGGCTTTTTGCCAAACACTGAAACATGATATTGTTGTTTTTTTCACTTTTGTAACATGAGACCTCTGTTTTTTAAAAACGAACGTAACACGATACCCTTGTTTTTCTCGAAAAAGCCACGATTCCATATAGACATTGAACGAAAAGTACTATAATAAACGAAGTAATAAACGCATCAAATCAAAAACCACTTTCTTCGGGAAAGTTCTTTAAAGCACAGTACACCTGGAGTATTTGTTTTCTGTCAGAACTGTTCGACAAAGATTTTCGTTCATTCACAACCTAAATTCTATTCAACAAACAAGAACTAATTGAGTTATCGAATTGTCACGGAATGGCACGCTCGTATTCTGTTTTTGCTCTCGATCGTAGTTGCTTTTAACAGCAAAGTTAATACTTGTACCGGTTCATTAAATGTTTGAACGAGATGTTTTACAGTTGATTTCAGTTTACTTTGGCCGCCCGCTTTGCGAAGTTTGTTGGGAAATTGGAAACTTTGTTATGAAGTTGCCAATTACGTTGCGAGTTTGCGAATCAAATTGCGAACTTCGAAAAGTTCCCAACTTCGGCCCGACTGAACTTTCGAAGTTTTGGTTGTTGAGGAGAAACAAGACATGTTGCTCGAAAGTCATGGCGATTTCTGAACTCGAAGATTTTAGAGCTTGTCAAGGAAAGTTGAAGTAGCTTGAAGTGCAAGACAACGTTTCGCATCAGCGATCACGCAAGTGATTTGGCGATAAATAAATCTTATGCAGGTAGAAATTTGGTCAAATTTTAACTTTTTTGTATGAAAACACATATTTAACGATTTCTGTGAGGCATAATCTTCACTGTCTTCAATTTCAAGTCTTCTGCGTTTGTAAACCGGATGAAACTGGATGGTTTATTGATTTTAATCGAAGCCGACGCGACGCGACAGACTAATTTGTTCGAGACAACGTGTTTACGGCTCGCTGAACATAAAAGTTTTTTATTTTTATGTTTCCAACATAAAATTTTTATTGTTTCCAACAGTTTAGCGTAGAAAGCCCTTTTTGATAACATAATTATAGAAGGTTTTATTAATTTCGGGCCGAAGTTGGGAACTTTGTATCGAAGCTCACAATTTGATTCAAAAACTCGCAACCTATTTGACAACTTCATAACAAACTTTCCAATTTCCCAACGAACTTCACAAAGCGGACGGCAAAAGTAATGACCACATTATTCTTCAAATCTGCTTTGTGCAAATGGAAAACTAGCCTCTCCAAACGTACGCTCGAATAAGACGAATAACAAGTTAGTGTTGGGCCTTTTGCTCACGGCATGTGCGTTGTAAGCAGGCGGGCGTTACGAAAAACGTTTTTAATCCAGGGTTAAATCACAACTCACCGATTCCGCCTCCTTCTAATCTAAAAACTTAGAACGAAATTGCTGACTACGTCAGATTGCTTCCCCTTTATAAACTGCAATTTTATTGGTTCTGATAGTACCTGAAATCTGATTGGTGTGACAAACACACATACTTCACTGACCCACTGATTACAAGGACACGACGACTAAAGAGCTATTTTTGAAAAAATAACTCAATGAGGGAAAACAACAACCGTATGGCGACAAGTGATTTCCGTTCCCAGGGGGGGGGGGGGGAGTTGCGAGATTCTGGATCAAGATTTGAAGCCCGTTTAGTTTTTTGTGGTTCAACATTGACTGTTTTTCGATGTAACTTTCACAAGACGTTTCGGCTAGTGCTTAAGCTTTCATCAGTCTAAATATTAAAGCTGTTACACGAGATTTTAAAAAAGGCAACACTTCTGCGTGTGCCAAGCCCGTTTAGTGCCGCATTCTCCCCACTTTTGGCCATATTCATTTTGTTGATTAGTTATAAGAATTATATAATTAGGTAATGCATCAAGACAGTATATATACCCTTGTTATTCTAGTAATCTGTCTGTTTTTCTCTCGAACGTCAGAGAAAGGGTTTAAGACGAGACAAGGGTGCGGCACGCCTTGACTGCGGTCAAACGTCGCAGGCCGCTTTTCTTTCAATTTCGGGAATTTTCCTTTATATTGAAGTGAAAGTATAAGCAGGCATAGATAAAATAATTGCTGAGTGTAAGAATATTTCCATTTCCTCAAATAAACGAGTATCTTTACATTTTAAATGCTCGCATCCGAACCAAATTGTTTTGACAAATGGCGCCGACAAGTCTGCAATTTCCAGTTTTCAAACACGTAAAACTTTTTTTTAGTTAAGCTCCAAAACACTTAGTAAACCATTAGAATACTTGTATCGAACTTTGAACTGTGAAAATTAGAACCTTACAGGGCCGTTACTAGCAAGAGGCAAGACAAGGCACTGCCTCGTGTAAATTTTTACCCAAAATTAAAAACAAATTATTTTTGTTGGGAAATATTCTCCAGTTGAACAAGATTGATTTTTCTCAAGAAATACCTCATAAAAATTTCTCTGAAGGAGATTCATAGCGTCCAAATTTCAAACTTTTCTGGAGGGGGATGCCCCCAGAACCCACTAGCAAGATCTTGCCTCGTCTATGGCAAAGGTCAAGTTACAGCTCTGCCTAATCTTTGAAGTACTTTTCTCGTCTTTTTTTTGCAAATTTCTATCGTTTGACCGCGGTCAACGGAACGCCAAGCGGCGCGCACTCAAAGAGACTTCTCGTCTCCAAGCCCCTTCTTGATCCTTCTCGTCCATACCGTCTTTTTGCATTTGCGTTTCCAGGGATATAAAAACGCTCGACGGACCCAAAGACCCAAAGAGAAGTAGTGTATCTTTGGCAGTGACTAGATGCCGCTAATTCTTGCTAAAGCTTGGTTAAAGAAAAGTTGCTCGGGGGATTTTAAAAACCTTCTACCCATACTTTTAATTGTATTGAGTCAGAAGCATGATTCAGTATATTAATGTCGTTTTCTTGTCTTTTATAGCTGCACTTCGTGAGCTACAACACCAAATATGCGAACTTGTCCATGGCCGCTGGCAATGAAGATGGTCTCGCCGTTCTGGGTGTGTTGATTAAGGTATGTACAGCGTCCCGTTTGTTGATTTTATTAAGAGCCAGTCTATTTAAACAATAGAGTGTTTCTGTCGAGGAACTATCGTATGGCAATTGCTCTGCGGAAATTTGATGATGTTCATGAAACAAATATTAGCTCGAGAAGCGAAGCTTCGAGGCAACTATCAAACCGTTAGTTCCGAGACAAAAACACACTATCGTTTTTATTGTTCACACTACATTTTCTTCCGCGCGCCCATTCAAAAACGAGCATGATTATTTATTTTTTTTTTACTTTTTAAGAATAAATACTTAATTGAAAGCCGAAATCACAAACGAAACAAATGAATGCAGTGAATTTAGAGGGATTTTCTGTCTGTCCGCACGCTTGTTTACAATATTTTTTTTTCACGGACAACTACTATTCATCCGGGTATTTTTCTCGGACGGGCACTACGCGCTGATAGTGTCTCTCCGCGGATGAATAATATCGCGTCACGTGATCAATTTAAACCAATCATAATCGGAGAAAATTTAGTGGTGAACTATAATGAACGTTATGGTATTCAGAACGTATCGTTTCAAGTTCGAAAATGTAACAAATAAACTCAGTTATGTTAAAGCGGGAGCCATAGTCCATGACTTCCTTTTCATTCTCAACTTTTCGTGCAGGCGACCGTGCAAACTAGATTGCGGACCATTGCGCGGTAGAGTTACTCGCGACTCACGTGACACTGATCACGCAAATCTGGCAATATCCACGCGAAAACTCTCGCATATTTGCGTGTATCCGCGCGTGTTTATGACGTCAAAGACAGCGCAATTTGTCCTAAAAATGGCAAAATTATTCTATATCATAGGTTTGCGTGGATCCCGCGCTTACGGTCACCGTCCCCGATTATGGCTACTAGTTTAAAGTGCTACTACGATCAAATTTTCGATTTCCATTTTTTTACATTTTCCTGTACAAGAAGACTTTCTTACTCACCTTGCCAATTTTCAATCCATTACGAACATCAGAAGTCGTTTTATTTTAATGTTTATTTCCGATAATTTACGGCCGCCATAAAAAAACCTTGTTCCAAGGCTTGGTCGCGAATAGGGAGAAAATGACGTCAAGGCTCCAAATACCTCACGGGTTGAAATTATAATAACAATATGTAGTGAAAATCACGCGAAAAGCAACAAAAAGTTTGGGCTTATTTTTCGTGCAATGTTCTATGCTGATTGTTATTATAATTTCAACCCGTGAGGTATTCGGAGTCTTTGACGTCATTTTCTCCCTATTCGCAACCAAGCCTTGGAACAAGGTTTTTTAATGGCGGCCGTAAATTATCGGAAATAAACGTTAAAATAAAACAAAATCTGATGTTCGTAATGAATTGAAAATTGGCAAGGTAAGTAAGAAAGTCAAATTGCGCACGAAAATGTAAAAAAATGGGAATCGAAAATTTGATCGTAGT
>NW_027557461.1:0-4808 GCF_052425735.1 Oculina patagonica
TTAAGTAATGTTTCCATCCATACCGTTTACCACACTCAGTGCACTGCAAGCGCTTCTTCTCAAGGTGAATTTCTTTGTGTCGTCTCAGACTAGTAGGGCCAGCAAAACACTTGTCGCACTTAGAACACTTGAAGGACTTCTCCCCAGAGTGGATTCTCATGTGTTTTTTACAGTTTTGTTTATCTGCAAAGAGCTTACCACAGGTGTCACACTTGTAGGGTTTTTTCTCCAGTGTGAATCTTCTCATGTTTCCTTAAACCACAAGTAGTTGCAAAAACCTTGCTGCATTTGGCACACTTGTAAACGGATGTATGTGTCTTCCCATGCATTATAAGACTTCTTGGCTGATTGAACTCCTTGCCACAGACATCACATTTAAAAGGGCAGCCTCATTACCAGCAACCAATAGCTGTTCAGAACCTTCTTCTGCAATTTGCTTCTGGGTAGGCCAAGGTTGTTCAGCAACTAATAATTGCCCAGACCCCCTCATAAGTATTGGGCTTTTGGATTGCACAAGACTGTCTTGTCATTAATGGTGAAACTGATAATTCATTATGTTCATTATGTTTTTTTTTACCCTCAGATTTCAGAGTAGCTTGTACAGCTAATATCTCCGAGCATTTCAACAGTACACAGCACGATGGGCAAAGACCAGACCACAACACCGGGAACTCAACACCGGATAAAAGACTATTACATGGTTTTGGATTATATTGATGAAAGGTATTCCCCATTTCACAAACATCACATTTAAAATACTTTTCACCAGTGTTCGACATAATCTGGTTATCAGAAACTGATTGTTGTCCAGGCCTTTGATCGGCATTGGGCTTCTGGGCATTCTGGGCATGGTCAGTTTGTTTAAGTATATTTTAAGACCTGATAGATCACTGTTGGCACACAATTTTATCTATTTTTGTATAAGTTTTACATTTCATCTTTTTAGGCAATTTGGCCGTTAGTTTTCACATTCCGATTTGATCATAAATCAATTACAATCAATATAATTTGTGTTATTGTAAACTCAAGTGAACTACGAACGTGTTCTGTACTTTTTGTACAACGACCAGATTGTTACTAAGCAACATACACGTGCCGGAACCTACACTTGACTAAGGCGCACGTTCTCGCTGCTAATTAATCGGGCGTGGCCGATTTATAGTTTACCCTTTGGTCGTCCTAGAGCGTAGTCTCCTGGCGCGGCCAAAAAGACAGGGATAGCTTGGGGTTGCTACAAAACCGCTACGGGTGACGCATACCGCAATGGTTTTCATTTTAGTTTTGACAGGAAATCGTTGCAGGCACACTTGGTCGACTTTTGGGTTAATGTGTAATCAGGTTGTGTTTTTTTGCTTCGGCGGAAGGACAGAGAAAAAAGCTTACGGGGCAAAGTACAGTATGGGGCCCAGTTCTCGGCCACTTTTGACGTAAACTTGTATTTCTTACCTCAGAAGAACCGCAGGAACTTAAAATTTCTCCCAGAGCTAGCTACATTATTCAGCTTTTTGGTGTAAAGCTATCGACCGGTCAAAAATTAATTTGCCCGAGCAATAATAAAAATAAAAGCTCCATTTGTGGGCCCAGTTCTCGGCCACCTTGGCCCAGTTCTTGGCCACTAAAAAGCTTGTGCGTAATTATCTGTAAAAAAAATGCTCAATTAATTTTCACAGTCATAAAATCACTCTGTAAACCTATTTATGTTATATCGATCCCAAATTATTTTTATGAGGCTTTGTTTTACTTTAGAAAAAAAGGATTTTAACGCGCCTAGTTGCCTATGTGCAGGTTCTGGCAAAACCGCATTGTGTGACCCGTGCATTTAGATGGTTTATTTTGCAGTGAAAAGGTCTTGAAAGATTTAGGTGTTGTAGAAATAATAGACAAGACAAGAGTCAGCTCAAAACTTAGAGATAAGATTGAACTTTATTTTTAAAACATTTATTTCTTTCATTCTGGCAGCAGCAGATGAAATTATATTAAAAACCAAGCGCTAAGCTGTGATAGCGAGCAGGGTGGCCGAGAACTGGCAAATACGCAAACGTCGCAAGAAAAAATTTCGAAGTAAATTAAGACCAAAAAATACAACGGTTCAACGAAAAGTTAACTAAAGCAGAAAGCTGAATTATTCTACGTTTCACATGCCAAAAATTAGCTCGTATGGTGGGGGCTTTTGGATAAAATACGAATTTAACTACATCCATGAATTTTAAGGAGCCGTAAACAAACAAATTTTTCGGGAATGCAAATTCACCTACCTCCGCGTAAACTCGACGTGTGAGCTTTCTATATCGAATTGAACGATCAAACTCAAGATACTTAAAGCACATGAATCAGTCTATCGTTTGAAGGAAATACCTATTTCTTTTAATTCAACTGGAGTGTGAAAAAACGCGTTAAACACAAAGTGGCCGAGAACTGGACCCGGCCGAGAACTGGGCCCCATACTGTACTGATATTCACCATTGTGAAATTGCACTTACTTTGACAAGTTAAAGTTATTTTTGTAAATGAAAAAGGTAACGTCATTGATGTCACGCAGTGTTTTTTTTAGCAAACTAGATGGTTTGCTGGTTTCTGACTATGAGTGGGGGTGTGATCTTGCGGTATATTTTTTGAGCCTGACTCCGCCGTAAAACTTTTTTTTTTATTTAGCAAGAACTGTGTCGATTTTCATTTCTGAACAATTGGTCGTCAAGTCGTTTGTCACAAAGAGTAGAATGTTTGTACAGCATGTTTTGGAATTATTTTAGATTTGGTTAGTAAGACGCTTCTGAAGACCCGAGCAAAACATTGGGAATGTACAGTATTAATAGGAACTTGAATGGAATTTTTCACAAGTTGGATAAAGGTATCAACTGAAAAAAATGGACTTCAAAATGAGAACTTGGATTTTGTTGTAATTAAATTTTATCGCGGATTGGATGCATAATATCACGGCTTTGAAAGTCTTCAAATAATTAGAAAGGTTCCTTTCTTCCTTTTGATCTTATTGTTATTTTCATGTATTGATTATTCGAAAGTGGTTTTCGTTGATACGAAAAAAAACGGGTTTTCACTGAATTGCTTGAAGTATTTTTAGACGTGATAATATTGGCTTAATCAAATTACATTGTGCACGAAATATTTGTTATTCTTTTGTCTTGAAACTTTGAGGAAATTGAAATTTGTTGTTTGACAGTAGTGTATGAAAGGCATTTTATAGAACTGAATAAAAAAATAAGAAACATTGATAAAGGTTATTTCAAAGATTTATTTTGCCTGATTTTGAAGGGTTTCAGGAGTTTTAAAGAGTGCTGGTAAACGGCTGTATGTTGTTTGTGATTACAGATCTTATTTAGTTTCGAACGCTCTAATTTTTGAAAGGTTAAAACAGGTTAAAACCGAGTGGTTTCATGAGTTTTTTGGGTAGAAAGGTACGGTGGTGGTCAAAAAAAATGTTTAGAAAGGAATGACTGTAGTAGCACGTAAGTCGGAGGTTTGAGTGAGTCACGGGGTATAGTATGCGTGAGCTGGATTTCCGGCGTCATAACGGCATGTTTTGTTTACTGAAAGATACACTCGACGTTTAGTTAGCTTGGTCGGCTTGGGAAACTATTTTAAAAATGAATGTTGTAATAGTTAATTAACAGTAATCTAGAATTAACCCACTCTCGATTGGAGTCTGTTCTGGATTCGCGCTACCTTTTCGCCGCGAAGGAATTTTGTAAAATTTCGCTAGTGGAAAGAGGTACTGTAAGAACAGTATCAATAACTCAAAAGGAGGAACTTCTTTGTAGCTCTGAATTAAGACGTATGATAAAATTTTAGAATAAGAAACTTTCGATATATGGTTTTCATATTGTTTTTGTCAATTTCCTTTTGTGGCAGATTTTTTGAGAATCAGCTTTTCTTTCGTGTGATGACAGACACAGGACAGAACGAGAGGTGGATGAGAAAGATGCCGAAGATGAATAGGCACCGAAAAACGACAAGAACCGTCAATGACTTATCTTTAGAGGGCGGGGAGTTTTGGCATACTGTATTTCGAGGACTGGACTGGACTAGTAAAACGCGGACTAGTAAAACGCGGACTTGTAAAACGCGGACAAGTATAACGCGGACTAGTAGAACGCGGACTTGTAAAACGCGGACTAGTAAAACGCGGACTCAGGTAAAACGCGGACTTGTAAAAGGCGGACTAGTAAAACGCGGACTAGTAAAACGGGGACTTGTAAAACGCGGACTAGTAAAACGCGGACTTGTAAAACGAGGGCTTGTTAAGCACGGACTTGTAGAACGCAGACTTGTAAAACAAGCGCTTGCAAATCGGATAAAACTAAACGGTTTAGTGAGCGAAACAATTTGTGTTTGAAGCTCTTGTGTGTTTCTTCGACGGCATATTTCTAGCTTTTTTGAGCACTCTATGGTCTGTTTTAGCGTGGAGATGTTTTTGCAGTATAGCACATGTTCGTTCTGCAAACCCCTACTAAAACAACGGGATTGATGCTATGAGTTGTGTGCATATGTTTCTTTCTTTCCACTACTTGACGTCTGTTGAGTGCAGTCGTTTGTATTGCTCGCACGAGGTAGAACGGGGCCCGTCCAGAAATCAACAGTCGCTAGTAATTTAAAGGTGACGGGCCCTGCACGACTCCTACGTTCGTGACATTAGAATATTTGCCGTTAAATGTTTAAATTCGGTCTTTCGACCTTATTTGCTTCAAACTACTTTCTAACGGTGCCATTTTAATTTGGGGGCAGTATGTGGTAAATAAAGGTGACGGGCCTACACGACTCCTACGTTCGTGACATTAGAACATTTGCCGTTA
>NW_027557462.1:0-4838 GCF_052425735.1 Oculina patagonica
AATAACAAGCTTTATTTGCATGACTATAAGTAAATACAGTATTGCAAAAGCGTACAACTAAACTAAAGCGAAACTTATAACAATAATAATCATGTAATAGGAATGAAAAAAGAAATTATGTACTTGTAATATTACTTTCATTCGATAGAAGATTATTTCGTAAAGATAAACATCTCACAATGAACTTCATAAGTTGCGTATTTAAATAATAATTATCAGAATTCATTAATTTTTTGGTGGCTTGCATAGGAGGTAATTGTGTTATGTTTGGTATTTGATTCACTATTTTTTGGTAAAATTCATCTCTAAAACTATTTAGTACAAAAATTCATCTCTAAAACTATTTAGTACAAATGGAAAAGTAGATGAAATTCGTCTTCAATTTGGTTTGATTCACACCTAGGGCAGAGTCTATTATCCCTTGGGATTTGATCATATCTACCAGTTTCGATCTAATAATTTATGATTACCTATTCTAAGTTTTACTAATTATTTCCTGTTATTTAGTTTTCTTGTAAGATCCAAATAGCAGGAAGGCGTATATTCTTCCTTAAAAGTGTTATAGAATTCTAATTTCTTAGAGTTTTGAATAGTGTGTTGCCAGTGTGGAAATATTCTTTTGTTGCATAAGACTTACATAGTGTTTAATCTTAGCATCAGTTAAGAGAGTAGGGTCAAAATCAGGCAAATTATAATATTCAAACATCCTCATAACATTAGAGAGTAGAGAGTCGAGGTAACATGACACCAGTTATTCTGAGATAATAAAGCTGATCCTATGCACAGTCAATACACCTCTGTTTTGAGTCTGTTTAAAGTCGCTTTCTTTAACAAAGCCTACAAGCTGGGACAACAATGATATCAGTAGTAAGTCGACTTCCGTTTGTTCACTACAATCGCTAGTTCACTGCTTCTAACACATGAACAGTACATAATTGTTCCAAGGTAAACGCATCACGTCTATATGTACATGTAACTTTGCTTTAGGTCAATACGAAGTTTGGAAGTATTTTCACTAATAAAAAAACACTTCTCAAGTGTCCGTTAATAATTTTAAGGAGGCTCGATGTAGTTTTTTTAGCCGAAGGGTGATTGTTTTGAAAATAAAAATTATCTAGGAAACCAATGTTCGATTTTTGCCAAAATACACCATAATGATCGAATATGACCAAATTTTAATTTTTTACTCGTCACTTTGTCACAAAGGTTACCATAGCAAACCATTGACGTTTTCTTTTGTTCTCAAACAAGCTTGGTTTTCTCGAAATCTAGACTGACACTTGGTATTCATTTTTTGACATGTTCAAGTACAGTAGATTTACTACCTGTACTCAAAATTTTAGGAAAATCTGTAAGAGCGTTTTAGAGTAAATCAAGAATGAAGTTTTTGGTATTTTCTTATAATTTCTTACAATCGGCAGTCGATATATTTTAACAAATTAAAGCAAAAAGTCTTTCGCTTTTAGTTAATGGTCTTTGATGGTGTAAGTATTTATATTTCAGTGAGAGAAACTGTGCTCAAATAATACGAAACAATTTTAAGGCGCCTATTTTATATTAAAACGGTGTTTTTCTGAAAATTTCATTCTTGATTTACTTGAAAACGCTCTTACAGATTTTTCTAAAATTTCGTCAACAGTTAGTCAATCTACTAAACTTTAACATATCAAAAAATAAACACCAAGTGTCAGTCTAGATTTCGAGAAAATCAAGCTTGTTTGAGAACAAAAGAAAACGTCAATCGTTGCTATGGTAACCGTTGTGACTAAGTGACAGGTAAAAAAATAAAATTTGGTCACATTTGATCATTATGGTGTATTTTGGCAAAAATCGAACATTGACTTCCTAGGTACTTTTAATTTTCAAAACAACCTTCCTTAGTCTAAAAAAACTACATCGAGCCTCCTTAAAGTGTCCGTTGTCCGTCTTAGAGAATTGTCCTGTCTTATAGGGAGTTTTGTTACAGTAAAAATACCGAGAAACGGCAGGGACTATCACCAGGTGTCCGTCTTATGGAGGTGTCCGTTAAGAGAGAGTTGACTGTAATTCGGTTTGTAGTCGAGTTGATATGCGCGGTCCTGGCACGAGTAAAAGTATTGTGGCCGACGAAAAGGCTGCCATTGTAGCTTTTAAAAAGGGTAGAAAGAGAGTATTGAGACTGTAATGGATTTGCCGAATGTTCTGGCAGTGTTATTCGTAAAGGAGAAGAGACATATCCCTCGAATCGCGGGCTGTGTTGGATTTTCATTCCCAAAATTTTGTTCATTCTGCCCCTAAGAGCAGAATGGATGGAATGGTGTTCTGTTCATTCCGGTATAGGAATGCTGAATAAAAACACGCGCGCATTTCACTTTCTGGCCATTTTCATTTCAGAATTGTAAATAAAAAACGCGAACTTAGTTAGGGATGCACCTGAAGGTTGTTTTTCCAGTGTTTAACTCATCTCGTTCGCTTTTTAAGCAATTTAAAAAAACTGTCCGCTCATTACACGAATCTATGTTTTGTAAATTTTTTATTGTTTTTTGGGGATGTTCGCGTGAGGAGATAGAAAAAAATTTAGATAAATGAGGAATTTTGAAGATTTAATATGATTTTAAAATTAGAATTTGAAGTTAAAAATTTATAGTTGATGGACACCAGACAGTCCCCTGACAACCCGGGGGGGGGTGCTCTTGCGTGGGGGTCAATTAACTGGTAAAGGAGAAGCCAGGAGCCAAGGGGCCCTAGCCTGCGCCGCGGACGAAACTAAATCCTGATTCTACTGACCGGGGTTATGCTACGTCTGCGGCGCAGGCTAGGCGGCCCACACTGCCGGAGCTTATCCCGGTTTCCGTAGCATTAAGCGGCTAGGAATATTTTTACTCCCCCTGAATGGGATGCTAGTCCATTGCAGGGTTTCCCCCCCCCCCCAGCATTATGTCGCCGGTACCCATTTATACACCTGGGTGGAGAGAGGCACTATGAGAGTAAAGTGTCTTGCCCAAGAACACAACACAAGTGACCCCGGCCGGGGCTCGAACTCGGGCCGCTCGATCCGGAGTCCGGCGCTCTAACCATTAGGCCACCGCGCCTCCCAATTTACTGGTGGTGTTCCAAAAATAATTTTCTTTCTTCTACCCCTTAGCTACCCCTTCTTTAAACCTCTTAAAATTCCACTCAAATTTATATTTACCCCCGCCTTAAGATAGTCACTTGCAGGGCTGATCAAACAGCTGAATTCTCGATAGGTTATGTATTTTGTATTTAATTGGTCCAATATTGCGGATGGACAAAACCAACCTACAACAGGGGCATTAATATTAGGCTGTAAATTTAAATATAATATATAACACATCAGTTTTCGATGTTTGATCGGCCCTGCATTTCAAAGTTTGTTTTATTAAGTCCATTGCTGATCCCGATCAACACCAATATTCGGCTACAATTTGCTCCTGTTTGTTCAAGTGGTCCTTGTATCGTCACATAGAAGCTCGCTATTATATATTTGGCTTAAAAATTCTTTCTTGTAAGTGTCTCTCCTAACTAAGAGCACAGTACGAGGGTGAACTATTCAGGCTCAAAAACTCCGTTGACCACTTGGAGATCTTTTGATAAAAATCATTAAGCATCTGCGTACCTCCCAGTAATAATGAAGAGGTTCTTGACTCTGCAAAATATTGGGAATGTTGTTTGCGTATGGCAATGGGAATTGCATATATCACGGATACACACGACATATTCTGTTTTTCTGAGCCGACGGCTATTTATTTTATGTGGCCAAGGCTGACATGTATAATCTTCAAACGAATGAGTCTGAAAACTTTGTGAAAACATCTTCATTTTCAGTACTTAAAACGAGGTGTGGTAAATCACTTGGCCACGTCACGCATTCAAGGGTCATCTCGCGACTGATTGTGTTACGTACGAAATCGGCAGTACATCATTAGTAATTCCAGTACACAGCGTTACTTATTCTAAATACAATCCTCCTGGCAACATTTTTGTTTGCAAGAACAACATCGAAAATGAGGCATTAAAGTTAAGAGCCTGTCAAGATGACTGAATTTTAATAAATTGAAATAAACGATAGTCTGTCTCATTTCAACAACATTTTATAAAAGTGCACGTTTTGTTGTAGGCTATTCCTTCCCCTGCAAAATCGAAGTGTGGAGAATTTGAAGCTCTGTGAAGTCCTTACCAGTTGCAGTGGGATATTTGACCGCGTAAACTGCCAACTTAGCGGGAATTTTACCACAGTTTTTACAAGAAAAGTCAAATGCCCCAACCTCGTTCCCAGGGGGGCGGGAAGATGAGAGACGCTGGGAACGAGGTTGCAAATGCCCGAGGTGGATGGGCGTTTATTCATAAAAATCTGGTTTTATCACACTATATTTAGGCTTGCAGGAATAGAACAAAAATTATATTATAAGAAGGCTGATATGGCATTCAGTAAACAATAATAGGGCTAATTGTATAGAAGTACCAAAAAAGCAAGTAAAAATGTCATTTTCTCTTCGCATTTATCTATTAAACAGATCATTTTAAGTGTTTTTTTTGTTCCACATCAGGAAAATTCGCACATAATACACCTATTTTATTGCAATTGGGGGGGGGGGGGTGGAGTGGCTACTCAGGTATGTATAAGATGGTTGTGTGCCGTCCGTGTCTTCAAGTAGCACCCTTCGTCCTAGAATAATTTCATTGAAAATGATACCCCGTTCTAGAAAAAGGTCAATTTTTTAGCACCCCGTTTTGGCAGTTCATAAATTGAAACTTTCGTGCGTTTGAAATATCATACCCTGTTCTAGATCCTATTAGGCGGAACATACCCGTTTAGGTATTTTGGGGGAGTGTTCCCC
>NW_027557463.1:0-4799 GCF_052425735.1 Oculina patagonica
TCTTCATCGATTCCTGCCTTGCGCTGCCGTGCGCACCTCTCTCCAGGACTGCCACCCCGCTTTGGACCTCTCCTTTTCTACTGTGCGCCGCCAGGTTGTTTTTGGCCTGCCTCTCTTTCTCTTCCCTCTGGGGTCCATGTCAGGGCTGTAACACAGTCATTGTCCGAGGATGTGTCCAATGAATCGCCATCTCCTTCTTCTTAATCTTCACTCAACCTCTCCACGTTAGCCCTTTCCAGCAGCTCTCTATTACTAATCTTATCATTATCCTCCTCAGGCATCGGTTCTGAAACACATCGATTTTCTTAGCATCACCTTCGTTCACTTTCCATGTTTCGCAACCATACATGAGGACTGGTTTGACCAATGTTGTATAGCCAAATCACGGTTCACGACGAAATAAACATCTATTTCTCATTTCGCCAAAAATAATTTTGGAAAATCACGGTTCACGGCTACTTTAGAAAAAAAAATAGCCATTTTACATTTCATGGGGGAAAAAAAAGGGCCGATCACGGATCACGAAAATACCCTTTACCACCCTCTATGCTAATCTCAGTTGCTTTTTATAGAATCTTTCTTGACGGCGTAACGATCCGACCGTCAAACAGTTGCAGTGTTCGAAACTGTGAAGATGTTTTGAAACTGAAAACCTACATTCTGTTTTTAGTGGGGTTTTTTAGTTGCTTGGCTAAGGATGGTGCGTGTAATGGGCAGCAGGTTGTTGGAACACTCGTCTGCTTGTAGATTCTCGTAGCCTCTCGGCAGGCGTTCGCCGTTTAGTTAGCGTTCTCTGATCATTCTCTGATCTTTACAGACTTTACAGTCGAGCACTGCTCTCCAGCTATTAAATTCACTCGAAGTTTCCGTGGCGTTTGCTCAGTTTTTAACAATTTTAAAAAATTGTGTCTTCTGAAGTACGAAGTCCTTTTGTTTTTTACTTTGTCGGCGGGAAGGGAGGAAGGCTGAATTCAGGTAAAAGCAGCCTCCAGCCCCAATATGTAGGAGAAACAAAACATATTCTTCGGAAACGTAACTTTCACTGAACATAGGCAGGCCACCAATGATTGTCTGACTTTAATTTTCCCTGTCCTTGAACAATTTTATTTTTCCCTGACCATTTCCTGATATCTGTTCAAAAAATAATAGAAAGAACCGTACTCGAATAAACTGCAGAAACCAAACCACGCCAGTTTTCTAAGTTTGACATACCGACCATACCCCCCTAGGTAACTGTGTGTCACGGCGTCACCTACACAGCAAAAAGGCGGGAAATTTTGCCGCCAAATTTTCACGGACCGGTGTTGCGCGCCGTGTTGCGCAAGGAAAACGAAACTCAAGGCGACAGACAACTCAAACTTTGCCAACAGTAGCAGTAAAAGATTGACAATCTTGAAGATGCAGACCTCAGATTTGAATTCCCCAGTCATTCCTCAGCGCCTTCTTGCACAGCACCAACAATGTTCACCTGGGATTGATCAGCTCATTCAAAAAGCAGGTGAAAGAGCTTTGGAAATTTCAGTGTGCGATTTGCAGCTTTGTCGGTAAAAAGATCACTTTTGTAGCTCTCGCTTCCTGTAAGCTTACTTTTAAACTTCACCTAACAATAACTCATTATTCCAAAACTGACAAGAAACGCCTATCCCTTTGCCGATAACCATAGATAATCTTATGGTAGACAACCTGCATGTTTTCAGAGACGTTCGAAACTTTTTAATAAAGTAGGACATAAAAGCTAACATCTCTTTTTAAAAACTTGTTTTAAATTAAATTCTACCTCAAAACAGAATTTGAGAATTCAGAACAAGTGAGACTTATTGAGACAGAAAAACAGCGATATGCAGGTAAGCGTAAGTTTATAAGATGAACTCCATTTGATCGTAATTTATCAAACTTTCAATCCGCTCATGGGTTGCGGGTATATTTTGCTCTCAATACTGAGGCATGCCTAAAACAAAGGTGAACTTTGTTATATATAAAAGCACAAACTCTTACAAAGTTTATCCGAGAATTTTACGCGTAGTCTCCCATTTCATCAGTCGGCGTAAAGTTTCAGCTGACCTCTCCTTCTCAGGGCATAGCTGGAGTTATTCAAAGAAGACATGATTTTTTCGAAAAATATAAGCTTATTGTAAAAGAGAAGTTGATTCGGTAATGCAATGGATTCGACAACTAAGGCCTGAGGGAATTCCTCATATAAAAATTGTACCTTTAACGGTAAAAATCTATTGCTTGGTACCGCAAAATAAAAGGAAACTACTTTTCGTTTTAGAATTTAATACCTTTTATAATCAAAGTCTCTTCGAGATATCGACGTTTTTGCATGAAGTATGAGTCGAAGGTTTATCCTGTGCATTGTTCTTCGAACTTATCATTACAGTTTCTTTGTAGTTTAATTTAACAATTTCCTATCTTCGCGGAGGAAATGCAGCCATATAATTTTGTCAAAAATGGCTCGTTCGCGCCGGGTATTTATACACATATTCCTTAACATTACACAAATAAACAGTGCAAATTTCAGCGAGATCTGACAATTCTATACTTTAAAACTGCAAGGACCTTTCGAGGCAGTCGATTACGGCAGCGAAATTAGCAAATGAAACAGCAAAATATGCGTTCGACGCTTTGTTTTTGCGACGCCATATTTGAATTGTTGTAGGTAGACCGCCGTTCAATGTGTTCAAGGCCGTGTCGTTACGATTGCTCCATGAAAAAGCACGAAAAAAAAAATACGGATATTTCCGACTACTGTCGGAGAAAACATTGCGTAAGCAAATCGTTACACTCAAGCTGCGTTTTGTCTAGGCTCGGCGAGGGTCGGATATCAAGACCCAGGATTAAACAAAAGCCACATATACAGTGAATGCTTTCGAATTATAGTTGAAGATGAAATACGAAAGAATTTTTGCTGTCTTTGACTGAAATTCCACTCGAACTGCGTAGATACTATCGCGTGTTGTAAAGCCGATTCATACAACATTGCTCTCAACGCGATGTAAGTGCTAGTGATTATTTATTCGTGTTTTAGTTACGCAATCCATTGTTTGTGCGACGCTTTTTATAGATCGCCTTTCAGACACACGTGCGTTGAGATAAGAAAGCTGACATGTCACTTTTAAAATTGTTATATAACGTTTGTAAATGTGACAAGTCACGTTTTTTCCACGAAATCGCAAGTGATCACCCACAGCGGAAAGTAAACCCTTGAGAAATTAAAACAGTCCCTTGAGAGTTTACAAATATGTGGATCCAAATTTTGTCTACTAACCCCTATTCTACCATTTTTGCTTAACAAGCAAAAACGTCGAACAAGCAAAAACGTCGAAAAAATGAGCACGCCCACAAAATCTGCGTCACATTTCTACGGGTGTTCCTATGCAGGTTTCAACCTGAATATAGGAAATCAGCGACACAAAACATGAAAGCTGGGACATCGATGCGTTAACTGTTGAAAATATTGGTAAAACTACAAAACAAGATTTCTTGTAACTTTTAATGTTTCAAGTTCTGACGTTAATGTGGCATACATTTAGTACACAGCTATTTAAAATGCTACTCTGGTACGCAAACAAAAATTTTACATAACAAGACCTGACATTTGCAAAAGAGGCTCAGCTCTTTCAAGACAATTGGATAAAAAAACAATCAGTGGAGAGGAAGAGCTAGAAAAGTCCACAACACCAGCCGACGAGGAAGCTAAACAGTTACACAAACAGTTTACACAAAACAGGGAGATATGCAGAAAATTGATAACAATATGAACCACAACGCGCGGACCGGAAGAGTGTTCCCTTTGAAGTGACCCTCTGTGCTATTGTTACTAATTTGTGTTCTTAGAACTTTCAGAACTTGGAAGTAGCATGCATGCAGTGTTGCACTTTGTTCTTCTTGTATGCGTTAATGGTGCTAGTTTGTTAATTAAGAGGGCCCTGAATGGGTAAAATGTGAACTGGGATCTGAGCAAATTTTCACTGGGAAAATGGGATTTGGGTCACTTGGATTTGGGGAAATTTGGGAAACAATAGGCTGGAAAATGGGATATATAACCGGCCGCGCTTCAGGACCCTCTGTTAAAATTTTGGATAACCTTAATGTATTTCTGAAAGTGATTAGTGCATGTATCATGTATAAAATGCAGTCTTAAAAAATAAATATCAAGAAATTATACCACTGAATTCTCTTGACCTACAGCTTGAAGCGAACGAACAGTGTCCTTCAGGAACATGAAGAAGCTTTGCAGAAAAAGAAAACTTCAGTAAAACTTCAGCAAGTCAGGCAAGCCAGTTCAACTACTGTATTAAATTTTGTAAACATCTAGAATTTTCTTCTGACATGTTATAATCATCTAAATTACAATATGCTTGAGTAGTGAGAATAAATACTAAGAGGGAGAAAAAGTATAGAAGAATTTATTTTAACCTATCCATCACTTTAAACTGCCTAGTTACTTCACAACATAATTCTTGAATTATGTAGGTTGGAAAACCAAAGTGTCCTTGCAAAGTACGGGGCAATATGGGACAGGTACAAGACGCGGTATGAAAGTAAAGGAAATGCAAAAGAACTGACAAAAATAAAAATGGATGCCATGAAAAACAAAGAAGAATGTAAGCGGTGATTAACGAATGATTATTTTACTACTTACAGTGGTTTCAGAGATGTTACGACTGGCAAAACTCTTTATACCTCGGAAAAGAGTTGAAGTGAGCGAAGTGAATTTCACTCGATACCTGTAAACAAAGGCATGCAATGCATGCAAGTGTTTTAGGGTCTCTAGAGAATTAGACCTGTTCTCTGAA
>NW_027557464.1:0-14463 GCF_052425735.1 Oculina patagonica
CGGAGGAGCAGGGGTGGCGCAGTGGTGAGAGCGCTCGCCTCCCACCAATGTGGCCCGTGTTCGATTCCAGCCCGGTGCCATATTGTTGTTGGTTCTCGTCCTTGCTCCGAGGGTTTTTCTCCGGGTTCTCCGGTTTTCCTTGCTCCATAAAAACCAACACTCCAAATTCCAATTCGATCTTTGATGCACGTACACGCCTAAACGAGCTCCTGAGCGGTGTCACGTAGGTAAATAAATTACATTTACATTACGGTTTTTTTTACATTTTTTACTCTGATTCTTAAACTTTTTGCTAGTCCTACCTACATTACCTACCTACCTACTAAATTGTCACTGAGTTCTCAGCAGAGACTTAATGTCTAAGACGGGCAATGCTTATATTAAAACCAGACCTCCTCCGAGAATGATAAAACACTTATTTCTCCCTACAATGTCAGTGCATTTTCAAGCAGACAAGTATTGATAATAAAAAAAATCATCGCAACGTTGGGGGGTATTGTGTTGATTCTGTATCACTTCCACACCAATTCCTCCTCTTCGTGGTATTTCGTGTTGTTCTTCATTTAAGGCATGTGCCAAAAGAGTTTAGGAAAGTTTCTTTGAAAGTGAATTAAGCCATGTAGTCATTTGTATTGGTTGTAATTATAGACTTCTCTGTCGATAACTTCTTCAAACGTTTGCGGTTAACGTACTGATTTGTTTGTATTTCAGTTTGTCTTGGCTTGCTTTTGTTTGTGTCCTATTTTCGGCTGTTAATCTATAGACAAGCTTAATGCAGCGATATCCTAAAGTTAATTGTTTGGAGAGAGAAAATGCCATTATCCGGTTTTATTTGGTTTATTAAAAATAATCTAGCTTTGGTTATATTCTTGGAAGTAAAGAAAATACTTTGCTTTAAAAGTTCTGTCTATCCTACTTGCCTCCCGCGAAGATTGAACTGAGCTGTTAAGGATCCCGGCCTTCCCGTAGCCAGCGAGTGTTCCCCAGATTTGCAGTGTCTTTCGAAGGTTGAGAAAAGACTATCCCAACCTCAAAATCAACCTCGTTCCCAGGGTCTGAGGTTGCCTCAAAACCTGTTATACTCGCACGTAAACATTACTCCCGTTCACTCCCAAAAGTGGTCGAGTTTAGAATAAAATTTCATTTTGCAAAATGTTGAAACACACAACACTTCATGAAGGTACTGCTTGGGATAGCTTTTATTTGAATAGCTACATGCTAGTTGTTCATTTGAAAACGCAAAAGCTTGACGCACCTTGTACTGTGCAAAACAGTGGTTCTACACGAGAGTGCTGCAAAGTAGCTTTCACTTAAATGGTCGCACACCAGGTAGAGTTTTATATATAGATTTGAAAATTAAAATTACCTTATGCAGCACAATAAACAAAACTAGCTACAATAAAATTCTGCTCAGTGGCTCTCATAATGCTCATACAATTTCATCCACAAACATCAGTTAAAAGGTTAGTCGAGAACCGCACCTTGTACAGGATAATAAACAGCACCATATGAAAGTACTGCTCAATAGATTTTTTTCAATGGTCACACATACTAGTAGAATTACATGTGATAGTTAGTAAAAGTCAGTACAGCATTATAAAAACAGAATCACTCCTGAAAAGCTTTTATTTAAATAGTTACAACACTAGAGGTCGATCCACAGAGTCGTCACGTCAGAACCGCCTAGCACTGACAACTTAGTAAACAGTGCAACATAAAAGAACTGCGCAATGGCTTTCATTTGAATAGCCATCTAAGGTTCGACTTTTAGGAAAAGTGCAATTTATCAATAGGAATTCACCGATGAGTACATCATCGTGTGTTTCTTTGTTTACTTATTTGATTGTTTATGTAGTTAAAAAGACACGCCTTGTAATGCGGAGATGAAAACACTGACAAATGCCTTCAAACTTTTTCTCTTTAGGCGCATGTTTCCTACATTCCAAGTGCGCCTTCAAGGATTGGACCCCTCGTCCAAGTACATCCTAATGATGGACTTTGTACCCGTAGATGACAAACGTTATCGCTACGCGTTTCACAGCTCCAAGTGGTTGGTAGCAGGCAAAGCAGACTCCAGTGTACCTGGGAGAGTGCACATTCACCCCGACTCACCCTGCACTGGACAGCAATGGATGAAACAAATCGTGTCTTTTGACAAACTCAAACTGACCAACAACCTTATGGATGACAACGGGCATGTAAGTCGCGAAAGTGATTCTTTCCTTTTCTAAAACCTGTATGAACTATCATTTGTAAGAGACGAAAAAGCTTAAACAAATATTCCTTGAGTTTATCCGTGGCAGTAAATGCCTCTTCTTTCGATCAATTTGTCTACGAATTCATGAAGTGAAGCCGCATTAGCAATTTAGAAAAAAGGCGCGAATTTCGTGGCATACGTCACCATATCACAAGTTTCTGATTGGTTAAGTTGCATGATCACGTGTTATCTAAAACGTTCGACGTTTCGTCACGAAAAAAATGTAGGTGGACAAAATATGAAAATAGTTTCACGTACACATTCATGTTGTTTACTTCTCTGTGAATTCCTTAGAAAAAATAACGTACTTATCAGCAAGTTATCTTGACTAACTAATAGGGAATGGTTGGAAACTAGATTCTGATATTAAAAATTCGTATCTTTTTTGCGCTAATCTGAACCATATTCGCGAGAAATTATTTTGCTTACTATATTTTGCGACATATTTTTCCGAAGCTACTAGGTGGGCCGAAATATTTTCCCCGTCATTTAAAAGTGTTTACGTATAAAATTTCAGGAAATTCATTATTTTTGTTTCTGAATTAGGCGCGGAAATTATTATTAATCACCTGAAACCCTAACACTTAATTTAATTTATAATCCTTCTCCAACTGCCGGCCATGGATTTGCCTTTGTGGTTTTCCTCGAAATTAAGTCGAAATAGGTCCTTTACACGTACATTTAAGTGATCTATTCGTTAACTTTTGTTCTAAAACTTCGAGTGCCTCTGGTTCGGGCTTTGGAGGCCACTCTCTGTGTATTTGACACTAAATAAATTACCTTAACGTTTACCTTACCTTTAGATATGACACAGTGAGTTCAAGAGCAAACAAGCAAACCTCTTTAAACAAGCTATATATCTCAGGGGTTTTGAAAAAAACCGTGATAGTAAAAAAACCAACCACCCTTTTATTAAAGTTTGTTTAAACTCACGTCCATTAGCGATTAAAAATTGCAGTGTGTAAAATGAGTTGTTTTTGAACAAAACCTCCAATAACAATTCGGGTATTTCTGTTAGCAGCATCCGCTATTTTTGCACTATTCAGTAGAGCTCTTCACTTGACCCGGAGGGAAGTTCTCGTTAAGCTGTTGTTATTATTGGCAACAACTAAGCAATATTTTAAGTTTGGTTGTTGACTCCAACTTGGGAGACATAATCTCTTATTATTGCACTTAGTTTACGTTTAAAAGAGACGGCACCGGAAAAATTATCGAGGAAGACAAATTAATTGAACGACTGTCTGCACGGATCATAGAATTCGATTTATAGGTTTGGCAACAACTTCAAATTGGATCTTTCGACACTCAAATTATTGTAGGATTTCGTTCAAATAAAACTCATTTATCACTCTGTAATGAGATGATCGATAAACGTGGGATTTAAAGATGAATTCCAGTCCGTACTGCGCAATCTCGGCTGCAATGTTTATGTGAGCCCACACGAAGGGAATGTCTACAAGCAAAACTAAAAATTCCGCGACAAACTTACCTTTTTCTTCATTATTAACGCCAGATATCCTTGCAGAACAAATATAACGAGTAGAAGAACCTTGACGCTATTTCAAACCGACGTTTCAGCTCATCGGAAACTCTTGAACGAAACGAACTGTAATGGCGGACTAAAAAACGTCATGTATGCTGTCACCGAAGTGTAACGTTTCAACGAATTCAAAACAAAAACGTAAACAAACCCCGAGTCTGCGCAGTACGGACTGGAAATCAGCTTTAACTAATGGACTAGCGATTGTTATTTTGTAAATATATACTAGGGAGGAAATACATTTTTTCCTTCGGAATACAACTTAAACGTGTCACTTGTATTCTATGTTGCTTAGCAACTTCGCCAAAAATCGCGAGGTCAGAAAATTCTCCAAGGCAAACTTCCATGGAAAAAGTTACACGAGCCTGGATGCACTTTCAAACTTTGTATTACGAGGGTCCTGGCAAACTCATCGCCAATTCTCTACAATCGGGCTGAATCTATGTCCGGATCCACTTTATTAACTCAATCGATCATCAGGAGTTGTTTGATTTCTGTGTTGAACTGAGGTCTGAAAACAAACCATTTTATGATTTGCCTGCGCAACTTTTCCCGCGTTTGGCACCGGTTGCATCTTTTCACGCGCTTGACACTGGTGCATCTTTTCCCGCGCTTGACACCGGTTCCATCTTTTTCCCGCGCTTGACATCAATTGCATCTTTTCTAGCGCTTGACACCGGTGCATCTTTTCCCGAACTTGGCACCGGTTACATCTTTTTCCCGCGCTTGACGTAAATTGCATATTTTTCCGCGCTTGATACCGGCTTGGCTCGAGTACTGATTGGTCCATGACACAGTTCCACTGTTCTGATTGGCTCTCGTTTTGTCTTGCAGATTATCCTCAATTCCATGCACAAGTACCAGCCTCGATTCCACGTAATTCTCGACGAATCCGAGAAAGGAAGCACCAGAGCGAATCTCCATGAAATGAACAAGGATCACTTGCGCACGTTCATTTTTGCCGAAACGCAGTTCATGGCTGTCACAGCTTATCAGAATCATATGGTATGTGTCAGCGTACAAAATCTACCTCCTGACATTCGTGCATTTCTCTATTGAAGAGTTTTATGCTATTTAAAGAAAGTTTCCTCTAAAGTTGATCAATTGCTTTATAGTAACAATCTGCATGCTTGATTCCGTATTTATAATTTTAAGACAAATATGATGTTAAGTCGTGCATGTATAGCATCCTCGTGTTATCTCAGTCGTGTATTTTTTTTGATCGATGTGGTCACCAGGCAACGCTAGGCTTATATCATCAGATGATGAAATTGAATCTGGAATGGACCCTTGGATGAACTAAATTATACCAAGAATCCTTCGTTCATGAAAATATTCTTCAACTTCTGATTGAACTAAGTTAAGTAAAAAAAGTCTTCAGTCAAATGTTAAAGAAACTATGTCATGTCATGAATTTTTGAGAGATGCTCAAAACTACCTTCAAATCAAGGGAAACCTCAGAATGAACAGTTTACAAAACAAGACAAACATCAAATACGCTTAAAAATAAATCTTAAAATGAACAAGTATGATCAACAATGGGGAAAATTCCAATGGATTAGGACATCATTCAAAAGGAAAGAGAAAAACCACGAACTAGTCAATAAGGTCTCGTCACAACACAACTTTAGAGGGCTGGGCACGATTTTTAACGCTGTTACTGAAACCAACGACCCCCTGACCGAAAAAGAAAAAGATTTTGGTTCCATCAGCAAGATAAGATAAATACAAGTCAAGTCTTCTTAACCGTCCAAAGACACTCTACATTTATCAAGCTGAAAGTCAACAGATTAGAGATTATCAGTAATTCAAACAACATGGGCGTGATTTGACATTCTCAACGATTTTGAGATAACTCAAAAACTTGGAGCCCTCAGTTCAATTTTCTTGCAAACGTCGGTTTCTGTCCATACATGTGATGCATGAATACTGGAACATTAGAACTAGGGAATATAGACATAGGCCGTATTCAATAATGACTGTCGTTGATTTTCAACACTTAGCAAGAATCAATTGAAACCAATTACATGCGAACGATAAAAATTGGGTCAATATGAGTTACTGTGTTTAGGTTTTAGCAATGTTCTTATTCGATGATAACTTCGATAGGCTATTTTCAGTAGATATTAAAATCATGTCTAACTTGGCTTTTAGGTATAAGGGTGTAAAACAAAATCAATTTATTACATAAAATGTTTTCTTCTGATTCAGTTCGGCCTCGCTTGGGAGAATGGTAAAGGAGAACATGTAAACGAGGCTAGGTTTGATATGCTGTCTCAGACCTTACAATATTTTAAAATTTCTTCACTATTGTATAAGATCACATGTTTTGTAATTCCTTTTTATGTAATAATTAATCTCTTTCATTTTAGTAAAAAATAGTTTTGACAGCCATTTTTGGATACGTTCCATGGAAGTTCACTGCTTGCATGAGCTTGCTTAAAATACAAAAACGTCTATACTTCATGGTACCTTGTTTGTCTGTTTTGTAATTCGATTTATCTGACCGCAACCAACAATATTTCTATTGAAAGTAATCGGATTCCAGCGAGATTTTCGTTGTCTTAGATGACACGCACGATAATTAGTAAGACGTTTTGCTATTTATTACTTGTTTTATTGCCTTGACCCTGAGCTGAAAAGCCTCGAGGCAAAAACTCGCTGTGAGAAAATCGGAAACTGGTGTCAATTGATTGTCAGTCTAGCTGTAATCCCTGAATAGAACCGACTGTGACAAATTTACGAAGCAATTACATTCCTTTCAGATCGTATTAAAACCACTTGCTGAACCGTTTTAGGCACAATCCGTGTAAATCTTAAAATTGACGTTTTTTGTCCAAGTGGTTCTTTTTCAAGACGAATTACTGCACAATCAGGGCCTTTTCACAAAATATTTTTTTTGATATAAGAGATTTATATATTAGTATTTTTTATAATTAGCTTTGACAGGTGCGGGTCATTTTTGGCCTATTTTAAGTCTGTATCTGCTCAAGAATTTTATCCTTGTGAAAAGAATAAAACGTGTTAGTTTTGCTACTGGGATCAGTTATAAATAGCAACCTATTTGAATTTCATAATTCTATCACTTTCTAGTATACGCGAAAGTTTATTTCTATACTGTGAAGCTGTTCTAAAGAAGCATTTAATGCTGTTTTTGTAAGACATACGTGAGAGTTTTAAATACCTGGCATCTTTCTATGACCTCACCCTCTAAAGAGAAAGACTTCTTGCCCCCTGTTAATTAGATTATCTTGTATGATCACAACATGCTACGGGAAATAATGCCTCTTAATTTACACGAGTTCGAGTAGCTACTTAAATTGAAGTGTTAGTTTTCTTAAGATAGTGACCAATAAACATAGGCACTTGGCTTTTTATGGCATATATATATGAACAGATAATCCTACTTCAACTAAAACCATGATAATACCGGAACAGCCCACTGAGAAATCGACAGAAAAATGTCAACGTTGTTTTGCTAGCCACAATGGAGTATTTTAATTAATGGCTCGCAAAAGAACACTCTGTTCTCATTCCGCAAACTCTTGCCGAGTCAGACATAAAGCATACCCAAGTGAAACGTCGCAAGGAATATGGGGTTGTTGGTCTAGTTGCTCCAATAAGAAATTAAATGAAACGGTTCTATCCACAGTAAATGTAACGTTTTCCCTTTTTTCACCTATATGGCTCGAAGTCACGGTAGCGGGTATATGTTGGTAAATTGATTTTCTTTCCATTGATTTTTCGACCTTATGTGATCAGTTTTTTCTTAGCAATAAAGAAAATGCTAACTTGGAGTTGATGATGGTTTTTTGTAGCGTGAGCTCTTAATCTCAGCAAACTGGCAAATTAAACTTAGTTGAATTGTTTGTTTCAGATAACCCAACTCAAGATCGCCAGCAATCCGTTTGCCAAAGGATTCCGAGATTGCGACCCCGATGACTGGTGGGTATTTTTATTCGTCTCGTCCTAAGAACGAGGCTGGCAAAGAAAATTACTCGAATAAGAAAATCATTTCGTTAAAAATAACCATTTTTTCCCGGTTTTACAATGTAGCGTGATGGAAGTCATGAAGCAACTTGACCAAGGAGAAATAGCTGCGACAGCTCGTGCCAGGTTACATGGAGACATGGTAACTCCAAGAAACGAGGTTCAAGTGCCACGGCCCCAGGCTCCCCGGCCAGTGCCTCCAGCCATGAATCCAGCATTTTCGTATCCAGGTGGGAAATATTTATCAGAACATGTCTATTAATATTTGGCTTCGTTTTACATTTGCCAAAGTATGTTGCGTTTCAAGTAGAGAAACTGGACAACAGAAAGTTTACATTTTCTTATAATGACCCGGGTACAATTTTATTATTGTGAAAAGAATCAAGACAAAAACAGAACTCAGTCGTGTTCCGATCTCCTATTGTTTTCTATTTAACGATTAGACTACAAGCCCGAGTTTTTAATGAGCTCGCTGATAGAACACAATCGTGCGGGATTTTTATTGTTTTTTGGCTAAAAAGTTCATAAAATGGTAGGCTTGGACTGCATATAATCCTTTAAAGTTACGCCTCGTTAACTATTCGCTCATAGAAAACTCGGACTCGTAGTCTAATTGTTAAGTGGAATGTGTTTCCATTTCTTCATAATTATAAACTGAGGATAAGAGTTAATAATTTCATAATCCGCTTTATGCTAGTAATTGGTTGAACCCAGGCGTGGTTTCAGCCCCTATAAAGGGCGCGCGGAAGAAAGAGTTCAGGGACTGGACTAGCTTTATGCAAGATTTTTTAACAGGCTAAGGAAAGAGAGCTTTTGCAGTTACTTAGTTATCGAGGAAACAAGTGCAATAGTAAATCGTAAGCAAAACATCTTTCAGTTACTCAACAAATTTACGATCCTTTTCCAGATGAAACATAGCAATAACCGCAATAAGAAAGCGCCTCTGAATACACCATCCTGCTTTAGCAACTTCTTTGACTAAAATCACCGGGGCTTAGTCAAACCTCCGAACGACATTTCATCTAGACCAGGGCTTTTCCCTGGCAATAACACTGTTGGATACTGCAGGGACTAACCCTCAATTACATTTATTTTAGGTCCGTACGAAAACAGAGGAACTCCATTAACACACATTCCCAGAAGCCTCCCTAATTCTTCGCCGCCCGGAGGATATCTTCCCATGATGCCCCAAATGATGGGTCACATGGGATCTAGCCCGATGTCGCCGACATCGCCGACGAGTCCTGGATATGGTCAGCGTACATATCAATCATTACGCATGCACAGGACAATGCCATATCCCACAAGGCAAAGCAGGTCTTCTTCAAGCGATGAAAGCTGCCAATAGCAAATCACTCGTAATTTTATAAATTGTCCTAAATTGGATTGAATCTGAAAATTACGAAGAGAACTTTAATTATTAAAACCGGAAGGTTCTCCGAGAGCTTTTTGTACATATACAAATGTAATAAAGACTCGATTTGTTTACAACTAAGAATAATCTTAAGATTTTAATCATTCGTTTGTTTTCATGTGCTAAAACGTCCATTACTGAGAAGTCAACTAGTAAGATTTGGCTTTTTTGGCCACTCTGCACTCACTCCATTTATTAAAGCTCCTCAGTTTAAACTCGGCCTCTTTATTTCTTTTTTATTTGGTCATTACTACTATATTTAACGTAGAAATTAATCAGTGTGAAATAAATTTCCATATATATATTGATAGTGCACTCCCGGGGGGGGGACTCCCATATGAGAGTGACGGGGATGCTCGTCGTCTCGCTTAGGGGTATAAATTTCGGACTTTGGGTCTCGCTTAGGGTGTTCTGGGGAAAATGCACGAAAATGACAATATTTTTAGCCGTCAGGGTCTCGTTTAGGGTTGCACACGAAGAAATATACAAATATAAGTTCTATTTCTCAGAATTTTGGTATCTTTTAGGGGTCTAAAATAGCTTGAGCCACGCCCAGATTGGTCTCTTTTAGGGGTTCTTTTCAAAATTTCCGACGAGCATCCCCGTCCCTTTAATATGGGAGTCCCCCCCCCGGGAGTGCACTACTAAAGTGAAAGCGCGCGCGCAAAAAACAAAAAAAAACAAACAAAAACAAAAAACAAACATTAACATCCGGTTGCCGTTCGTCGCTCAAAAACGTCTATGCGTAAGCTCCCTGTTAACAAGCTATCGAAGTTTTCAAAACTTAAAAAAGGCATGAAGACGGTTTGACGCCGATACCTTCTATTTTTACAGAATTGTCCCAAGTCCACTAGAAATAAAATGCTTTTTGCACTCCTGCGAAGCCCTTGCACCTGAGCCATCCCCAGTCGTCTCTCGTCTTATAAGGGACGCGCACGCCTCGTGTTTCTCCTTCTCTTCGCCCCTCGCGCGTCCCCAGAAAGACAAGAAAGACGACTGGGGACGAGTTAGCGTGGATAACGAGTGTATAACCTAATACAGCAAATAAATGCATTTATAACACATATGCGACTGTTAAACTTGAGGTTTGTCGTGTTCTATAGAGGGTCCTGAAGGGGTAAAATGGGAACTGGGATTTGCCTATATTTTCACTGGTACAAGTACAAAGTTGGTTTACAACATAATGTTTTAAATACAATTTTTAGTGGAAACAAGGGGAAAAAAGGAAGAAAGTAGGAAAAAAAAGGCGGGTGGCACATTCTAAGTGGAAACATTTTGAGGCGGAAGAGCGCTTAATGTTGCCCATTTGGATCTAAATTTCGACAAGGTGTTGTTTTTAAAAGCGATTCTGCTTTCACAAAGGATTTTGTCTTTGAGAACGAGATAAAAAATTTTAAAGCTTGGGGGGCTATTATCCAACCAAGCTTGAAAGATGTGATATTTTCCGATGATTAGAACATGGTTAAAGGCGTAGAACTTAGTACAGTCTGGTTTGTAGCCGTACAGAATATCTGTCACGTTTAAAGAAACATTCTCCAATCGTTTCTCGTTCCACCAAATAACAATTTCACGCCAAAAATTTTGCGTAATGGGGCATTCATACAAAAGATGAGCTAAAGTTTCGTCGGGAAAATTGCAGCGCTCGCAGTGAGGTGACGTTTTCAGTCCCATTTTAAAAAGACGTTTGTTTGTGGGAAGGATGCCATGAATGATTTTATATTGGAAACATCTAAGTTTGTTTTCTACCGTGACTCTAAAAGGCAATTGGTAGATAGCTTTCGGGGATAAGTTTTTTCCGACTAGTTCTAGTTCTATATTTGGGGGTTTAAGAACTTTCAAAACAAAATGTTCGCGAGCGATTGTATTTTGCCAGAACTGTTGCTCCACGTGAAACGCTGGGAGGAGGGATGATGAAATCGCCAAATGTCAACGAGACCCAAAGTGTTGCGAAGGTCGTTTATACTATCAATAACGCTTCTTCGGTTGTTTGTATCTTTTCCTCCCGTCTTATCAACACTTTCAAGCGGGCAGTTGAAATCGCCACCAAGGATGATATTGTCGTTAGAGTAGGGTCGCAATTTGTTAGACAATTCATTGAAAAAAGTTTTTTGGAGACTTGGATCATTTGGAGCGTAAATGTTGACAAAACAAAATTCTTCGTCTTGTAGCGAAGCTCGAACGAGAAGAAACCTCCCTTTTTAATTTTGTCTCGGATAATGTCAGGGTTTTCAATTTGAGAGTCGGTTTGATTAACACCATCACGCCTCTGCTGTGTTTTGAACCATGGGAGTAGAAAACGTCACCACCCCATTCCGCGCGCCATATGTTTTCAATTTTGTCGTCGCTATAAGTTTCTTGTAAGAAAATTACGTCATATTTACCGTTATGGAGCCAACGAATTAAATTCCTTCGTTTGATCGACTTATTTATACCTCTGATGTTCAGAGAAATACATTTAAGATTCATGTTTACTTAAAAACATAAATTACTGGGCAACAAATGCGCACCGCTCAAAAAGGATATTTCCCAAGAGATGTGCCCGACTACAGCTATTTAAAAACAAAAATAAATTAACATTAAACACACAATAGAAACTAAATGAGCCGACAAGCGGCTTATTGTATAGAAGGGATAAAAACTTGATAGCTTTAGTTAAAGCTACAAAAAGTTTCTATTATTCTCTACAAGACAAACGACAAAATGAAAAGTGATGTTCTCAACAATATTAGTGATAATAACTAGCAGAGCATGATTTTGGATAGTCCAGTCCTTGAACTATCCCTTCTGCGACCCAGGTGCGAAAAAAAAATCCAGGATAACTTGCATGTGCATGCTTTTAAAAAACAACCCAATGAAAAACGACAGAGACGTGTGGCGTTTCTTACATGCAACGTGTGCGCTAAAACGCACGATCTGCAAGAAAAATTGTCGTAGCCGTTGTCTTAAGCCGTGATTAAAAGAATAGGTACTAAATCCACAAATACTAAATTTCAGAATTAATTATCTGTGCGCGTGCGTGTCCAAAGGTGCTGTGGAATATGGTTTGGCTCCACCCCTTTTTGTAAGGGTGGGGGGGGGGGACGACGGATTCCTGAGCATGCGCATGCAAATTATTCTGGACTCGCTCTTCCTGCGCCTAAGTTCAATCCCTGTATAGGGCACCGAAAGGAAAGTTCAGGGAGTGGACTACATTTAGGGACGGACCATTATTTTTTTGGGAGGGGGGATGAAAAATCTTCCTCTGCAAACTTTTTTTTTTTAGTTAACGCACCTCTGCAAACATTTTTTTTTCGAAATTCTTACTATTTTTTGTTATACATATCGTGTTTGCAAACAATTTATTTTGTCTTTCCAGGCCCTGCAAACAATTTTTTTCAATATTTTTCATCCCCCCCCCCCCTCCAAAAAAAATAATGGTCCGTCCCTTAGGACAATCAAAACAACACAGCTATAATGCGCTTGAGACCAGAGGTTTCCACGCACTGGGAATTTCACTGCTGGGACTGGGATTTAGACAAAAAATAGGCTGGGAAATGGGATTTGGGCAAAATTTGAGCTGGGAAATGAGATTTGGTACCCCCCCCCCCCCCCCCCCCTTTCAGGACCCTCTCTATAGGGAAAATATCGTTTTGGGTTGGATCGTGAATATATGTATCAAAATGTTGCGGCAAAAAGCGTTTCCCTGGAAAATGACCTAATTAAAATCTCCAACCAATAGAGTGCGTTCACGGCGGCCATATTGGAGGAGTGAGACAATAAAATGATCTTCCTTTGGGAAAAAATCATTTTTATGCAAATACATGTATCTTTTATTGTTTAACTCCTCCAACATCTGGCTGCCATGAAAACATGCCCACTCTATGGAGTTTAATGATAGTCGAAAAAAGTTCATCAACCGAAGAAACGTAAAACAGAATTTTCCAAAATGAAAATATAGAATATACAAAATACGCAACCAATAACCTAAAACAGTTAGAATACGACCTTCGTTTCACCTTGATTAGCTAAAGCCTACAGACTCTTTAGTCAACTTGGTGTAAATGCAGAGTTCTCGTTTGCTTCCGTCACAAGCCAGTCTCACAATGCCTTCCGGTTACTCAATCTTTTAAAATTCTTCATGACTGTTTATTGACAGTTCCCAGGGTCCTCTGCGCGAGAAGCCTGTGACTGCTTCCGATTGGCTTATCACCGTCAGGCGGAGTTTGGACTGGGTCGAGCCGCGCTTCGAGCGCTTGAAAAGTCAGTCGCTTAGCGAACTCTGATTGTGAAAACTACTTGAAATAACCGACAAATAGCTCAAGAAACCACTGAGAGGATTTAAAACTAAAAGGAGAACACAGGGTAAGTTTATCTATGCTACTGAACTTCAATTTTACTAACAAAGCGAACTGTTCTATAGAAACGAAATCCAGGGCAACGAATAGAAGTGTAACGCAACACTGCTCTTGATCACGGGTGTCACGTTTTGCACTCTGACTACAGCAGGATCATTTTGGCAACAACAAAGAAAGAAAAAGAAAAGAAAAAAAAGAATAATTCAGGGCAAAATCCGAGCTATTATCGTAGTATCTAATTTCGTTCAATGTTATGATGTAGTTTACACCAACATCGAAGTTGTAGTAATACATTTTTTTTTTACAATGGAGATGGAGCCTTCAAGAGTTGGGCTTTAGTTGTTAAGTTACTAGTCCTCGTTTAGTTATTTTTCCGTGCAGTCACCGTTCACTTGAAAAGCTTTTGGCAAGGCTGTACAAGAACGAGAAAGGCACCACACACAGTTTGGTGATAAAAGGTACTTATGTACATATAACAATCACTGTTAAAAGGACGATATCATAAAATCTAGTGAATAGACCAATCCCACGATTCAGTGAAAACTACCAAAACAATTTACAAAAATTACCTGGAATATTTAAATGACGGCTAATACTAGTCTCTACGGCGAAAATCTGACAAATGAGACATGACTTGGGTAACGTTGATTTGATTTCTTTTTTTTGCCTTGCCAGTGAAATTTAACTGTACCGTCAAACCCTGTTTTACGGGCGCGGCTTGTTATTAAGGGCAGTTTTTACGGTCCCTGCATTCTGAATGCAGAGAGTTCAAAGAGATCTGATTCTGTGGCCATGGTGAGGTAGCTATGGATGAGTGCATTTACTTTCTCCTCAGTAGTTCTATGACGTTTCCAAATTGGAAGCAAAACACTTGTTTGTACATAGTCATGCGAGTCACCTCGCGGTATTACTGCTTGTAGCTGTTTTA
>NW_027557465.1:0-4775 GCF_052425735.1 Oculina patagonica
GTGTAGTGGATGTGTCAGATTTAACCGTGGATGATCCGGATTCAATCAACAGTAAAAGAGAACGACGCCATTACACTCGTGTACATCTAATCATCAAAGCTCCAGTGTCATGCTGGGTAATATATACATGGGGGGTGGGGAGGGTAAGGCTTAAGTAACAAACACTACATTCCTCCCCTCTCCGAATGACCCGTTGTGTTGGAAGGCAACAAAAACAGAATAAAACCTAACCAACTTTATAGGCATGCAAATGTCTCTGAATGTCTTTTCCTGAACTAACAAAGGCTCAACATTTTAAAACTGGCATAAGTACAAATGTAAAACAACAACTAATAGTTCCAGTTCAGTTCAAAGTTCCAGTTCACATCTGGATCTAAAAGTTCTACCCTGGGACCAACTGAACGCAGCCTAGAACATAATCTTGAAATTTAGAGGGTACTCTCTTGACTCTTGACGGGCGTAGGGTAGTAGCATCACTTTGTTCCATGACATGTTTGTATTCCACTGGTTTGTCTTCGCTTGTTGTTCCAGTAGGAACAGGTTCACTAAACTCTCTGCTTGGTGAAGTTTGTGTTGCTCTCTGAGCCTCCGAAACATCTGATGACTTACTGGTGGCTGGTAATACATCATTATCACGCTCTAGATACTTTTTCACATGGGTCACATTCCGACGGTACTGTACACCATCAGCCTCGACAAGAACACTATTGCCATTCTTCTGAACAACTGTAAAGGGAGACTGTCTGAATGGTGTTGACAGTTTGTTTTCTTTCTCCTGTCTCAGTAACACCTTATCACCTTCTTGAATTTCGTTCTCACATGCATTTCTTCTGCTGTCTGCATACAACTTCCCTTTCTCTTTCCGCTCACTGTCACGATCTCTGACTTCATCTTCAATACTAAACTCTTGGAGTTGGGGTAGTTTGGTTCTGATGCGTCTTCCAAACAACAATTCTGCTGGGCTAACCTCAGTTGTAGAATGTGTTGTACTACGATACATCACTAAGAAGTTGTCCATCTCTGATTTCCAGTTGCGACCCTCTGCTTGAGCAATACGCAGGTGCTTCAGGATACTGCGGTTCTGTCTTTCGATTTCACCGTTGGCCTGTGGCCATAAGGGTGTGGTTTTCCTGTGTTCAATTCCGTTCTCCTCCAAGTATTTCTCGAAATAATCACTGACAAACTGCGGTCCATTGTCAGTCCTTAGGGACAAAGGAAGACCGTGAGTGACGAAAATCTTGGACAGCATTGATACAATCTTCTCAGAGGTAGTCGATTTGGTAAATCCCATCTCAAAGAATCGGCTGTAGTAATCCACCACGACAAAGACATAATCACCGGAAGGCAGTGGACCCAACAAGTCAGCCGCTAGGTGTTGCCATGGTGCAGAAGGCAACTCTGTACGTGACATCGGCTCAGGTTTAGATGGTTGTGAAACTAACTGACAGCCATGACAGGTCTTACAAGCTTTCTCCGCTTCTTTGTCGATGCCTGGCCACCACACTTTGGTTCGCAAACGTTGCTTCATTGATACAATTCCAGGATGACCTTCATGTGCCAACTTTAGTACTTGACTACGAAGTTGCTTTGGTACCACAATTCGAGTTCCACGAAGAACTAGCTTTCCAATTGCACTTAATTCGCCTCGCACAGGTAGGTACTCTTTGAATTCTATGGCATGCCACTTTCCATTCAAGAGACATTCTCGTACACTTTTCAGCTCTGGGTCATGTTCTGATGCTCTCTCAATTTCACGAGTTGTCAAGGCAACAGGCGTTGATTCTTGAGCTACCCACTTCACATACTCCTCTGTTTGGTCTTCGTCTCTTGACGGCGGCACTGGATGCAGGAGGCGTGACAAAGAATCTGCAATATTCTGGGGACCTGGGACGTATTTCACGGTAAATCTGTAAGGTTGCATTCTGAGAAGCCATCGCTCGATCCTAGCACAGGTCTTGGATTTAGGGGAGAAAATACATTCCAAAGGTTTGTGGTCAGTCATTAGTTCAAATTCAGCACCATACAAATAGGCATGAAATCTTTCGCAGGACCACACTATTGCCAAAGCCTCTTTCTCCGTTTGAGAATACCGGCGTTCTGTATCGGACAAGCTTCGGCTTGCATAGCTAATAACTCGTTGCTCTTCCCCTTGCTGTTGGACTAGTACAGCTCCTAATCCTACAGGGCTTGCGTCAGCAATCACCTTAGTCGGGGCATTCTTATCAAAGTATCCAAGTGTCTCTGCACTGGACAGTCGCTTCTTTAACTCTTCAAATGATTTCTGTTGCTCCAGTCCCCACACGAAGGGTTCACCATTCTTTGTAAGCTGGCGGAGAGGTGCAGATACCGTTGCCAGGTCAGGAATAAAACGTGCAGTAAAATTGACCAGTCCCAGGAAGCTCCTCACTTCCGCAGCACTCGTTGGTTCCCGGGCGTCAACAACTGCCTTTACTTTAACATCCGCTGGACCAATTCCACGTGCTGACAACACATGGCCCATGAATTCCAAATGCGACATCTTAAATTGACACTTGTCGCGGTTCAATGTCAACCCCTTGCTGCTCAATACTCGGACCACATTCTCAAATCTTCTGTCATGCTCCTCCTCAGTGGCTGCATGCACGATCACATCATCAAGGATGTTATGGGCGCCATCACAATCTTGCAGAACTTGCTGGAGAACCTTCTGGAACATCTCAGGCGCACAACTTATACCGAACATGAGTCGCTTGTATCGGTACAGTCCCTTGTGTGTGCAAAATGTAGTAATATCCCTTGATTCAGGTGTCAGCTCTATCTGATGGTAGGCAGAGTTGAGATCCAATTTGCTGAAAAACTTGCTCTGATTCAAATCTTGTAAAACTTCATCGATGGTGGGTATTGGGTAACGTTCCCGCTTTACTGCCATGTTGGCTTGACGCATATCGACACACAAACGGATGTCACCTGAGGGCTTGGGTACGACTACCACTGGTGATACCCACGAACTTGGACCACTCACTTTCTCAATTATGTCTAGCTTAACAAGTTCATCCAGTTTGTCACTCAGCTTATCGCGAAGGTGGTATGGAACTCGTCTAATTGGTTGTGCAATGGGTTGTACCTCTGAATCAATTGGGACTTTTAGCTGAAAATCCTTCAATTTGCCAATACCTTCACAACATCCGGGAAATTTTTCAAAAATGCTTGGTACCCCTTCTGCTCCATCTGTAGATACCTTTAGTGAGTTAACTTGAGGACCCAGCTTCAAAACTTCTAAGGCAATGGCAGTTTCTCGCCCAAGGAGGGCGTGTCCCTCATTTTCAATAACAACAAATTCAACCCCACTCAACACTCTCTCTCCAACAGACACTTCTGCAGTAAATGTGCCTGCAACTTGTAATGGCTGATTACTACCATATGCAAATAACTTCTTGGACACCTTGCTCGACACACATTCAACCTTATTTGCTTTCAGATACTCCCACACATTACGACCTATGACATTGCAACTAGCACCCGAATCAATAATCATTGTTACTGGCAAACCTCCTATTTTCACAGAAATTTTGCCATCACTTGAAACATTACAATCGTCTGAAATGCCAAAGGCATATTCACTGTCATCACTCTGCTTATCTTCAGCTTCTACTTGCCTTACATGGTGAGGCGGACCATCCTTTCTTCTTGCATCTGGTCTTCGTGGTCCTCTAGCTCCTCCACTTCCACGACCAGTGTTTTGCTTCTTCTTAGTTTTACACACAGCTTCAAAATGTCCAGTTCCCTTACACCATCTGCACTGTTTCCCTCTCGCTGGGCATCGGTGATCATTAGCTTTATGTCCCACATTTCCACAACAAAAACATTTGACATTCCTTGTGCTCGCATCTCCTTTGTAATCAGACCTTCCACTCACACTATTCACCTCACTACTGACCTCGCCACTTGCTCCTTCGATTGAACGTGCCTGTTTCTCAGATTCTTCCATGGACCGGGCAATTTCTCTTAATTGTGGCAGTGTCAAGGCTCGACCTTTCTGAAGTAATTTTCGACGGAGTTCGTGTGACAAACACTTGCTAATAACTTGATCACGAATTTGTTCATCCACAGCAGCGCCGTCTCCAAATTCACAGGTTTGGGCTTTCTGTCTCAATCTGGTCACAAACTGTTCGATGGTTTCGTTGGCCAGTTGACTCGTCTCACGAAAACAAAGCCTTTCATACGGAACATTCACTTGCGGTTTGAAATATTTGTTCAAGGTCGCCTTTACTTTCTGATAACTATCTGTTCCTCCTTCTTCGTTCAACGTGAAATAAATATCTTGAACACTTAAACCAGCAGTATGCAGCAATAAAGCCTTCTTCTGATCGACATTCTTGACTCCTTTTCCCACAGCATACAATTCAAAAGCTCGCAGCCATCTTTCCCAGCGTGCAGAAATACCAGCAGTTTCGGTACAGTCAAATGGCTTTAAACCTTGTGTATCGCTCAAATATACACTTGCCACTCGCAGAGGAACTTTACCAACGACCGTCCTCGTCGCCAAAATGTAGTGGATGTGCGGATTTAACCGTGGATGATCCGGATTTAACCAATAGTAAAAGAGAACGACGCCATTACACTCGTGTACTATTTAATCAACAAATCTCCAGTGTCATGCTAGGTAACATATACATGGGGGTGGGGAGGGTAAGGCTTAAGTAACAAACACTACAATTAGCCCAGCCATTGGAGTTAAAATTGCAGCTGAAGTCAAATTTGTTTTCAAAATCAATATTAAATGACTGCATTTCTTA
>NW_027557466.1:0-4772 GCF_052425735.1 Oculina patagonica
TTAGTTACCCAAAGGGGGTGAATAGAGTTACCCAAATCCACTAATCCACTAATCCATAGAGGTGAATAGAGGTACCCAAATCCACTAATCCATGCTATTTTTGGCCCAATCCATTGTTCATATGAATAAGGTAACATTACAACATTATGTAAAACATTGGTATAATGCAATACACCTTGGTAAATGAAATGAGGAGGAATTACAGCCAAAAATGAAAATAAAGTCTTTTGGGGTTGTGAGAAGGAGGAGGAATGGATACAATGCCAACGTACATGTACCAACAAAGGCTGACTTCATTCTTGTCCCCAGACCTGCTTGTCCCTCTTAGCTAGCTAAACCTGGGGCACGAGACACATGATTTGATTGGCTAGACCTTTAACAAAGGCAATTTAAATTAAGCAAATCAAAGCAACCATTTTAAAATGCCTTTGTTGAAAGGAATTTTACTATGGTTGATTTGATTGGCTAGTCTTAAATTTCATTGTTAAAGATCCAGCCAATCAAATAATGTGTTCCTAGCTAGAGCCACTTGCTCCTTGTGCCTCAGGCCCAGCTGGCTAAGAGAGACAGGCAACTCTGGGGACGAGAATCGGCTGACTTAAGACCATGGTCTGAACTTTTATTAAAATCCACAAATTATCCCAACTTCAAGACAGGCAGAGTTTGAAATCTGGGCCAAAATTCTCAGCTGATCTGCAATCTGCCATATTTTCAAAATCTGTGAATCTATTCAACTTATTGCAAAAGTCCACAATCCATGCACTTTTTTAAGCCAGATCTGTTGACTCGCAAACCTGCTAACCCCCTATTCCTTTCCAGTGTGCCGGATCAAGCCTGTACATTTCTCTTGAATTCATTGATAGATAGAGGTACACCCAGCTCTGCATACAGGCTACATGATATTTTGGTTCTAATGCATTTCTTTGTAATGTACAGATCCTGTGAGAAGGAAGTCATGACCCTTGAATTCTTTTGTGCTGAAAACAGAGTGACTGATTGGACAAATCACTGGAAAAGACAGAGACTTGTCTGGTGGAGAAAATTTGCAAATGTTCGCTCTAATTTCAGTGTTTATGACGAACAAGCAGATCTTGAACCTGGTTTACACAATCAGACCTTTATTCAGGTAAATAAAGATTTATTTCATGGTCATGCAATGCAAAATTACTTACATGTATCATTTATTTTTAAATGATAATGAAAATGCCAACAGTCTCTTACTTAACTTAATAAGTAGTACCGTAATTAAAATGATAGTTAAAATAATGTAGTTGACAGTGCATGCTAAAAACAGATTACGTCCATTAACATTATGTTTCATACTTAGTTATTATTTGCTTGCTTCATTGAAACATCAGTATTAAAGCCAACAGAAATAACATTATCATCAATTGTATGACTTGACTGTAGTGCTCAACAGTTTGATCTTCTGACCACAGTAAAGATACTACAAGATTGAAATTAACATTCTTTCTTTCAGAGGTGTCTAAAGGAAAGTGTCTGTTGGCCTCAAAACATTCTTTGATCTTTGGCTCATTACAGGAGTTGTCATTGCTCCAAAAAATAAAATCCACAATGATTTCAAATAGCCAGTTTACTGTAATGTTTGATGTTTGGTCACAAGGGTCATTGTATACAGTATTTTTGAACTTTCTTTTTTTGAACTTCCTTTCTTTTCTTGGTTCCACAGTATTCTTTCCCATGGGGAAAGGAATCAATTGACTCCATGACCGTCAGGTCTGACCTTCACAAGCGTTTGACAAATGAAGAGTGCAATGTACTACCATTCAGCAAGGAATCATTACCCTATGTAATCCAGATCAAAACTGATTTCAATACAGGTAATACCCTGGGTGCAGTACTGAAATATTGTAAATCTGTCTAGTATGTTTTATTTTTGTTTGGAAAAATAGTTGTGGTGTCCAATAGACCTCAGACAAAATTGTCTTTATTTTTTATATGTAGAGCTAAGATGGTGTTATTTAAGTCAACCTCGAGGCCAATACCTTCATGGAGTTCATAAAGTTTCCAGTCTTTTCTTCAACTGAGCACAACTGGTTATCATGCTATCTGATAGAGATATACATGTATACCGTGCAGCACCCATATAGATAGCAATTAATTTATATTAATGAGTATTATGGTGTGCCAGTACTTGGCAATACTGCCAATACGCCAACCCCCCCTGGGTAACTACACTATAAAAGGAGTTTTGGGAGGGTTCTCTTGGGATCAAGAAAATCTTGACCCCGGTGGGATTTGAACTTATGACCTCCAGAGTAGATCTACCGACGCAATCTGTTACCTTGTTTACTACAACTCCTTTGGAAAGAGTTTTGAAATTCAGAAGAATCAAATAGAAATCGTCCATAAGATTTGCCCAGTCATATCTGATGAAAATGTGATACAATTTATGTCGGGCTCAACTTTTGATTTTAGTCAAGTGTCCTTGGTCCTGAAAAAGCACTTTCAATGTTTTTGTTTCCTTTGTTTAGGATTTATGGCATTGTTGATGGATGCGTATCAAGAGAAGGAGCGGTCTGATTCAAGTGGAAATGTAAACCTCTGCACAGTTCTTTACTTGCATCCTCAGCTGGCTCCCATCAAAGTTGCAGTTCTTTCTCAAATCCCTCAACAAAATGAGCTTTGTGAGCTGGCATTGCAGCTGTCATCTGAGCTTCGAGAAGCAGGTGGGTGTGTGTAATGTCAAAAAAAATGTAAATGTAATTTATTTACCCACGTAACACCGAAGAGCTTAGAGCTCGTTGAGACGTGTACGTGCATCGAAGATCGAAATGGAATTTGGAGTGTTGGTTTAAGTGGAGGGAGGAAAACCGGAGAACCCAGAGAAAAACCCTCGGAGCAAGGACGAGAACCAACAACAAACTCAACTCACATATGGCACCGGGCCGGAATCGAACCTGGGCCACATTGGTGGGAGGCGAGCGCTCTCACCACTGCGCCACCCCTGCTCCCCTGTGTCTGTCTAATAGGTGACCCGCTGGTGAGTGGGTTGGAGTTCAAGTTTGTTAGGTTACATATGGCTATTTCGAGAAAAGTTGTCCCACAAAAGTGTTAGCAAAAATGACAAAAGTGGGTATTATGGTGGTGCCCTTACTTGGCTTAAGGGACCGGTCATTATTTATGAGAGGGGGGGGAGGGAAAAATATGTTGGAAGGATCAAAATTTCTGTAAGGCCCCCCTCCAGGCCGTGTAAGTAGCAAGTGACCCCCCTTCTTTATTCAATATTTACGTGATGACCCCCCCCCCCTCACCTCATATCTCCCTTTATATGCCTTAAGTAATTATTAAATGCATGTTACATACAATCTTAATTGCACACTTGTTCTGATGCACAAAGGCTGGATCAACACTTAGTCAGCCAAGGCTTCTTTGCTATGGATACTCTTCCAGCAATAGGGCAAATTTTGGATGAGTTATGTGTATAGTAAACATACCTAATTATTAACTCCTTAACTTTGGAAAAGTGATAGTTTTTACAAATTATGCTCTCGTGGTGAACACATATGTAATAACCATGCAAAATATAATTCTTTTCCAATGATTTTCCTAAAGTTGTAAAAGAACTTCTTTCTTGTTGTTATATCATGTTTTATTACTTCTTGGGCTATTGCAGTGATAATCATTTTGTAAAAAGAAATCATTTCAGTCAAACCAGATGTTAAAGCAGACAGGTCTGGATTCTTTATTTAACTAAAATTTGAGATAACAATGGAGTTTAGAGTGCAAACAGTATTTCTGTAAAATACAAATCACTAAAGTTGTACATAATAGTGGAGTTTAAACAAAAGAAAACAATAGAAATAACATAAAATTGTACAATTTAGCGTCACTGTTTCACTTATAGTGTTTGCACTCTTCTATTTAACTGTTTTACCCAACTCAAACTGCTGATCCCCCCTTAACTTCTTTATAAAAAATTTTAGCCCCCCCCTCTTGCCACTCTGAAATAGCCTTGACCCCCCCTTCTTTTTTCCCTCCCCCCCCCTCTACATAAATAATGACCGGTCCCTAAGTGAACTTTGATCAAGCAACAGTAAACTACCACTACTCATAGCACCTTTCGTCATTGTCTCGTGGGCTTTTACGCTTTTGAAGGACAACCTTTCTCGAAACAGTAAATCGCCTTTTGGAAGGACACAGACAATGCAAAGATTTTAACCATGCGTGTAGAAGTATTCTTCTTGAGTGATTTTTATGGTAGTGTGTCGGAGAAGCGATGTCAAGGTACAAAATACCCAGATACTCATTGCGCATGTATCACCAGACGATAAAAGTTGTTAAATTGTGCCATATTTAAAATATAATAAATCAAACCATCAACTGCGTTTTACGTAGAATAGACTGCTGTTCCTCAACAATGCGTGTTCCGTTAGATTGACAAACTGTCGCGTCCGGTTCAATTTAAGAAATTTACTTTGTACAACACGGCTACTCATTCTGTGTGTCTTACATGAGATAATTTTACCTTATTAAGTTTAGAGCGGTTTTCACTTGAGTGTCGAAAGTAACTTGCGTTTGCTTTGGTTTTGCATCAGTACGCTTAGTGATTGGCTTAAAAATCTCGCGCCACTTTCTCAGCCAATCAGAACTAAAACCAAAACCAATCGTGACTCGCTCGCGCACGTTTTCCCGCGCTTGGTGCCAGCTACATGTATTTGCTTCAAGTTTTGATTGGTTCACTGGATTGGCTGTGTCCTTTGTGATTGGCCAGATTGATTACTTTGGTTTTGGTTTTACGACACTGAATT
>NW_027557467.1:0-4765 GCF_052425735.1 Oculina patagonica
ATGCTAGAGGAAGAAGTTGAAGCTGGCTCTTCTTCTGGTGTTGACAATAAAGCATTCGACTGCAGTGAAACAGAATCGCTTCCAGATCGGAACGAAGAGGTTTTGTCAAAGTCACCAGAAATAGACCGCATTGCTGCTTCAGGGACCTTGATGAAAAGCAAACCTTCTGTTCCTTCTCCTGATCTTGAATCTGCTCTTCAAGCAACACCAGGGCATAAGGCAGCACGAGCCTGGTTCAAGGACTCCCAGTTGTACAAGGTAGTTCATTGTAAAACTAAATTATGTATGGTCCCATTTAAACGTCCCAACATTTAAAACGTTAGGATCATACAATTGAACATGTGAATGTCAATTCTGTTTCAATCTGTTTCAGGTTGCCATTATGTTCGGGTGTGCAAAGAATTTGCAAGAGATTTCCTATTCATATTTGCCGCTGTTTCTTACTGACACACTAGAGTTTAAAAAGGTATTTTTTCCTTCCTTATAATACGCTTATTTGCTTACTACCTTGATCAGTCAGTCAGTCAATCGGTCAGTCAGTCAGTCAGTCAGTCAGTCAGTCAGTCAGTCAGTCAGTCAGTCTGTCAGCCAGTCTGTCAGCCAGTCAGTCAGTCAGTAAAAAGGCGAGCTGAACCTTATCTTCAAGTAGCGCCAGGTAAAGCAATAAGTTTTCTTAAATCCGACACTTTTCAATCTTGGTCATCTTTTACCATATGCACCAGTCTCCCCTATGGCTCCCTCTGGGTATTTTAGTTGTTATTCATTTGAATGCTAAACCTGTTTGAATGTCTCTTCAATCGCCTCTAATTTAAGACAAAGTCTTTGACCTTAAGGAAAGGTTTTTTACCTTGGTACTCTAAGGAATTTGATTTCCTTATAAATTGGGAGTGTTTTTAGCCCACAATCTCAATTGTGAACTTAAGTTGTTTAGCCCACAATCTCAATTGTGAACTTATATTTTTGTTTGTTCATTCAATCTTTTTATGACTTTGCCGGTATCAATCAGTTCTCTTTTTTATTTCAATAGAGTAATTATTACTCGGTGGATATTTCTGCCAAATTTTGTGTTGTCCAAAACTTTAGACATTGCCCGGTTTGTTTCATTTTTACTCAGGAATCTATTGCTTATCTTCCACTTGTAATGCTAGTCGGTGCAACTGTTTCTACTGGAATCACCAGGAAAATTATCGAAAAAATAGGAAGCAAGGTGAGCTACACAGTTTATTATATGGGACTGAAAAAATGAACTTTAATTCAAGGATGACGTAAACGTATAAGTAACCTTGAAAGAAGACGTAATGTAAAATTTGTATATACCTAATTGAATAAGCGTTGTCCCTGAAAAAAGCATAAACCATAAACGATATGACCCACTGGTATTGTGGGTAGACAGTCTTGGTAAACTTAGTTATGTTCCTTCCATTGATAATCAAGATATTTTCTTTCTTTGAGAGCCTTTAAAGCATGATTTATGCAACCTGTCTAATGATCATGTTTATTCCGTCACGGACAACGATTATTTTTTCCGATTTTACAATAAACAGTAATTGGGTCGCATCGTTCATGGTTTATACTTTTCATGGGTCAACGATTCGAGGTGTATAACAGTACTATGGTGATTAAAGCTAATGGCCCATGGCAGCTTTCTTTTGGTTGAAACTTTATGGCCTGTTAAAGGCAGTTGATGAGTTAGTATCTATTGGCGGCAATTTCGATCAATCAAAACTAAAGAAACAACAAAGTGAATTGCAAATAATATAACTGCTTTACTTTCTACACTGAGACATCATCATTTAATTTCAGCGATCGTTCATCTTGGCTGGTCTTGTTGTGATTAGATCTTGCGTGTGGTTTTATTTTATTACCCAGTCCACCAGAGTGCTAACCTACCCGGCCGCTGCTCTTCTGGGGTTTGGATTCTCCGCCATGTTTGTTAATGCACTTAGCTTCGCAACTGAACTTATTGGAGACAACAAAGTAAGTCCACTAGTGGGGTCTTCAATAGTAATTATTGTGGTTCATCTTTCGTCTTATTGTAAAAATAATAACCTAAACTAATGATCTGCTCGTTAACTATGGAATAACTATGCTAGTGAATAAAATAGCACTGGATCTTTGTTCACTTTATCGTGCATTGTGGATTTTATTATTTTCTGTTTGTTTAACAATCTTTTTCATTTAATCACCTCAAATCACAATGAACGATATTTACTCTCAGAGCAACTCTGGTTTCGTATTTTCCGTCTTTGGAGTATTAACAAGTCTGACTGGAGGAGCCTTGGTCAGCGTCATACAGAATTTTTTTCCTGAAGAAAGGTAAAATATTTCTTTTTATGTGTAAGACTACTGGAATCATTTGCGCCAAAGCAAACTTGTCTCTGTAAAAGGCATAAACCATATCATAAACGATATGAGTTGCTCTTGGTACTCTAAAGAGTCTTAGAATACAGTATCCTTTTCTTATGTCATCGTAGCTGTTGTCAGACACGTTAGAAATTACTCAATTACTGTTATGTTTTTTTATTAAATTTAATATTTTGCTTAAATTGTGACTGTCTACTGATAATATCGTTATATCGGGGAATGTTTGACGTTCGGTCCGCTAAATTCTCATCGTTATATCGGGAATATCGTTATATCGAAGACCGAAATATCGGGGTTCCGTCCCATACATTTTACTGTAACTTTTGCCGGGACATAGAATATTCATCATTATATCGGGAATATCGTTATATCCATGATCGTTATATCGGGGTTCTACTGTATTTATTAAGGACGTCTAACAGCCAGTGAAAGATAAAAATTCAGGGGTCTTACGATTTTGGATTTTAGTATTTTCATGACAACAGTTGTGATAACCACGAACTGTTCTCTTTGCAGTGATGCATCTGAGGACTGTGAAGAGTGTGGTGACTATGTACGACTTGTGTTTTCCATCGTACCAGGCTTACTCGCTGTTATCAGTTTATTGATTGTGTTGATGTTCGATACCTCACACAATACTACTAAGCGAAATGGTAAGATTAATATTAGCTAGTATGGAGCATGAGTGTATTCGTGGATGATGCAATATATATGAATTCGCTGTTTAACTTTCTACCCTCCACGAATCGTAAGATATATTTCGACGCTATACATGCACTGAACCACGCAATAAGTTTAAAAAATCCTCGAGCCAATAAAGAATAAGATAAAGCTTGACATGCCGTATGTACGATTGAACTTGGTCACAGAGAAATGGCCAAGGAATGGCGGAATTAGTGAATTCTAGTTTGTTTTGGGGTGACTGCAAGAATATCAGGATCAGATTATCATGCATCAGACTTCTTTCTCCATTAATAACATGGGGTGTTAACTCATATCTGAAGTAAAGTAGGCGAACTGAGGAACTTACCTCAGTAAAAATTTTAAAATTCTCTTTCTTCAGGATCCTGTAAGAGGCTATGCACTAAATAATACTTTAATACTTTTTCCGCTATTCTGATAACACTTCTATTGTGCTGTTAGTCACAAGAGAAAAAAATCATATCCTCTTTTAAGTTGACTTCAACATGTTTGTATATTGCAGGTTTAAAATCAGATGTAGCTACTCAAACAGATGCAAGTGAAGAAGTCAGCTGAAATGGAGACTGAAAGAACTGACCCGCATGCCTACTGTTTGTAAATGATGGGACACTATAATGATTACTGGTGATCTTGATGTAATATAGAGCAGTTTTCAGCTGAGTTTCGTAAAACCAAAACCAAAGTAATTATTCTGGCCAATCACAAAGGACATAGACAATCCAGCGAACCAATCAAAACGCGAAGCAAATACACTAGCCGGCACGAAGCGCGGGAAAACGTGTGTGATTGGTTTTGGTTTTACTTCTGATTGGCTGATAAAGTAGCGCGAGAATTTTAAACCAATCACTGAGGGATGTAATGTAAAACCGATGCAAACGCGAATTACTTTCGACACTTGAGTGAAAACCGCTCTATCTAACACGAGACCGTATTTCATCGAGATATCTAAAAACCGAGAAGAGAGTTGTAAAAAAGGCGCGCAGCGGAGTTTTTTTTACGAATTTGGAGGTGTTTGGACAGCCGATGAAACATTGTCTCGAGTGTTTGATATGTCTTTCCAATCGAATCAAAAATTACGGCGAAAAAAAAAAAACAGCGAAATAAAATCGTAAAAATCTATGCTAATTAAGACCAGGTATCCGAAACCTCCTTCACGGTTATGATTTTCTTTGTTTTAACTTGATGAACTATTAATGAGTTTGAGAACGTATTCGCAGAACATAAAGAAAAGAAATTACGCTAAGCGTATAGTGTTGTTACTATAAAAGATCTACAGGGCCCAGTATGATACCCATCCGATCCGTATATAGTATATATATTTCGTTTTTCAAAAAGGATCTCTCACTACTGCTAACGAACTTCAGTTTTAGATCAGTTAAGCTAAAATGAAGGGACAAAAGGTTAAAATTAAAAAAAAAAAGATTAACTAACACAGTTAATATACAGAAGAAGGTTATTGATCGCAAGAGGGGGACTCCTTTGTGGTGGGAGTTCAGACGCTTGGAAGCCAAAAAAGAGCGGGCGTCAATTCATCTATCATTAGGTGGGACCAAAAGGCGACACAAGACCGGACCAACTGGCGGGATATTGTGTAGGCCTTATGCGTCACCCGGCGCTCAAAAGACGGATGATTGTGATAATCTACTCCCTCCCCAAACACCTCCCCCTTTTCTCTACCTCACCCGCAATATCCCCCTCC
>NW_027557468.1:0-4774 GCF_052425735.1 Oculina patagonica
GACTCTGCTTTCCTAGAAGAATGGATTTCGCGAAGGAAAAAAGTTCAGGTTATACTATTCAATATTTGATCGTTGTGACTACTTCTGCTTTCAAAGCACAGAGTTGACAAGTACCGAGGCTCCCTCCCTCCTCTATACGTTATCGTGACATTTGTCACGCGGTCGCGCCTGAAACGTTTGCAGAACAGTTTAGCAAAAAAATCGAGAAATGCTATTGCCTTGGATTCGAACTTGGAAGATAGGCCTTTCAGGAGCTAGAATCTCCTTGCGAATTTCTGTTCACTTTTGCAGACTTCAAAGCTCGGGTCATTCTCAGTAGTTGACGTGGGTCGCAACGGCTTAAGAACTAATTAATAAAAACTATCCCCATACCCCACTCTGCCTGTTTACAGGTACTTGCAGTAAAAATGGAGAGCGCACAAACAAAATTGTTTCGCGATTTCTATCATATTTACCTGTACCCATGGATATTGTAGAGCTTGCCCTGCTGTTAATCTCTTTTTGGGATCCAAAACAATCAACTTTTTTACAAGATCCTGTCAAAGAAGGTAAGATTTCAACTTTATAATCTAAGCTAGCTTTCTTGAAAGATGTAAGGCTGTTTTGCATGCCAACATGCAATAATTTCTTTAACCTCAGCGGTACGAACCTTAGCATTTTTCTGAAACTTCATCCCACCACGGAGTTACAAATTCGTAGTCACACTTTAAGATCGCTGGAAACATGACAAGATCACCCCGCTCATCATAAAAAGGTTCAAAACCACACAACCTGCAAGTAAATCATATTTCAGAGTTGACGTGTGTTTAGTCTCACAGAATCACACATGGGCAAATTGCATCAAAAACACCCGCATATATTATAAGAACAATTGGATTAAGAGCCTTCGGGCTGCAATTTAGCCAATAAAGCACCATATATATAAGACGAAAGTCAGCCCTGATAAATCAAACAGGTTCTTATATAAAACACCAAAAATGCTACCCGTCTCTAATATGCACCGCCCCCCCTCCCTTCTCTCTAGTTAATGACTGGTCCAGGTTAAAGAGGCAGTGTCAAATAATATAATACATTGCATGGAATTACGAAAAATTTTACGAAAAAAGACCATTCGCCTTAGGGGGAAAAGGGTTAATAAAACATTGATCGCACGTTAACTCAATGTATACAATAATACTGTCAGTATATAATTTCCAAAATTCTTTTGGAAATAATATATCTAGGGACTAACTGTGGATTTACTCACAGTATAAAAGCTTTGGGAGGTGTGGTGGCCTAATGGTTAGTGTGCCGGACTCAGGATTGACTGAGCAGTCCGGATTTAAGCACTGGTTGGGGGTCACTGTGTTGTGTTCTTGGGCAAGACACTTTACTCTTATAGTGCCTCTCTCCACCCAGGTGTATATATGGGTACTGTCAACATAATGCTGGGAGGGAGGGGGGTACCATGTGATAGACTAGCATCCCATTAAGGGGAACTAGAAAAATTCCTAGCTGCTTAATGCTACAGAAACCGGGAAAAGCTCCGGCAGTATGGGCCACATGGCTTGTTGAGGCTTCCCTTATTTATAATTATAAGCAATAACATTGTCAATTTACTTACAGTATATAAGCAATAACACCAACAGCCCACATGTCAAATTGCGTGTCGTAGGATTTGCCCAGCAACACTTCAGGAGCTGTTGAAAACATTCATTAGAATTAGATCGCTGCAAGTAGAGTATATATTATAAGTTGTTACCCGGTATATTCCACAGATTAATTATCCTGTGCGCTCATTGGACAAAACACATCACATATGGTGCAAATTTGGATAATGGCTATCAGACAATGTAGCCTATTAAGAACCATGTTATAGAAAAGTACAAAACAAACGAACAAAGTCATGGTCCTTTCAGGTCTTTTTTTATCAATTTAAAAATCAGAGTGTCTTTTTAAAAGTTACATATAATTAAATCAACTTGCATTTATTTTAATCGCTGTTATGCCGTGATTGTTAATGAAGGTTTTTTTCCTATTTACCAGCAATAAAAGAAGCACATTAGCAGAAATTTCATCGGAGGGTTATAAAATAAATAAACCCCTTTCTGGCTTGTAATTATTTTGGAGGATAATGCCCTTGGCTAAAAGATTGTCCTCAAAATATCTGGCCAACTATTCATTTTTAAGTCTGTGAATGCAAAGAACGACTTATTGCAGTTTGCTGGAGAAATTCAATTAAATTTGTGTAAACTCCCTTGGTAACCTGGCAATTTTATATTAGTTTTAAATTAAGTTCAAAATGGCGGATAAACGTGCACAAGGGCTGGTTTCCCGAGTTGTAATGCAAACTTGTGGATGTACATCAGGAGAATACGAATATTTTTTCCTTTCTGGAAGGAATTTTTCTAGTGAGGCCAGTGCTCGAATCCACATTTACACACAATGCAATGGAAAGGATGGCCAATGCAAGGAAGCAAGAAACTTGCACGCCGGGCAATAGCTTATTTTGAAAGTCCGAGGATGTAAAATTATCTTCCATTGAAATGCAATCAAATAGTGGGTAAGTAATAAATCACCCTAAATAAGGCAGTATTTTCCGCTACAAATTAGTCTCACTCAGCAAGATTAAACTGATACGTTTGGAAACAATTAGAGATATCTATAGTTGGCTTGCTTTGTCTTTCGGTCGATCATTCATTTGCACGTTCGTCAAGTTTTTGTATCTCGTAATATTTTATATTCGTTGTCACACTCTTGTTAACGAAGTTCCCAAGTACATCTATCTCATGACTTAAACTTAAATCAAAATTTCATCTGGCATTCGTAGCTCAGTAGGTAGCAAGCCTTATCATGTTATGTGACTAATAAAGTTGCTCTGCTTTTGAAGGCAAAACTACATTTGTAAACACAGTATTATGCATCAAACCCTTACAATTATTTTTTCTTCATACACATGGTCTGTCAAAAAAGGGACATATTAGTTCAACTGTGGTAATTGTAGTTCTCCAGGGGTGTATCATTGCACTCAGGTAATTTTTTGCTTTGTCAACATCCACTGAGTGCTGTGGGGTAGACATTCAAAGAAATACTGAGAGAGTACTATTGTTAGCAGCTATTAATTTTAACGATTTTTTTTTGAGCAAGATTTAGCGACTATATAGGGATTTTCCAAAAACTTCAAAAAATAGTAAATATATCGTGTAAACCAGCTTTTACTGGCTGGTGATGAATATATGGCTAAGATGAAAATAAATGTTCAGTAAAAGAAAAAGACTACCATATCTTGACATTGAATGAATATAAATTGCATTGCCTAAAAGAACAAAGTTACCAGTATCCATTTTTGTGTTCCATTAGGGTGGGAAGGGGGTACAGGGGAGGTACCGGGGTACTTGAAATTTGACCAAGACAAATTTTAGCAAGTACTAAATTAAGCGATTTTCGCCCAACTCACTAAAAGCGCTAAAATGTAATAGCCACTAATATAACAATAGTAACCTTAAGGTCGATTTCTGTACATGTCCTATACCTCCCCCCTCCCCCCCTTATCTCAGCCAAAAAGGAACCTGGTTGCATGCCATGCTGATAAATAACAAATTGCTTACACTTAGATGGTTTGTTGTACGTGTTGTCCAACAGATTTATTTTAACAAGGCACATAGAATTTTGAATTAATTTATAGATTCGCCAAAACAATATCCTGCAATACAACACATCACTGAACTCTGCATGGGGCTAGGCTGTCAAGAGGTGTGGGCTGGAATGAACATCCTCCTGCCGTAACGTTGTATGAAACACATGATCAGAAAAAGAATTTTATTTCAAATTTACTCTCATATATTTTTCACAAACAGTGAATACTGCTCTCTATAAATTGACTTTTAGCAGACTGTACAGCTTGAAAAATAAAATATTTGGAGTTATTGTTATTGACTGCTGAAAACAAAGAGTAAAAGATAAACAAGCTTTAAGGTTCAGATCCTTTAATCCAACATGGCCACCAAATCTTTGCAGGATGGCTGGCAATGTATAGAGATTATTTAAAAATGAATTAATAAGGCTGATTAAAATGCATTGATGATTTTCGTGGCATGTAAAGGGGTAAAGTAAACTTTTTGGTTGCAAGTAAAGATACCAGAAAAGGAAATAAGCAGAAGTTTTCATTTGTTACATGTATCACGCCTCTAAATTGATAATAAATTATGTTGGCTTTACTGTTTCCTGCCAATTTCAATTCTTAGAAGTCACATGTATGAGGCATCTGTTAGTTTCTTTTAATTATTTGCCTTCTGTCACAGTGTCTGCCATTCTTTAACAGAGAAAAATGTATGTCGAATAATACCACTGTCCTGTATAAAATGGCTGAGCTACCTGGTTATTAATTAAAGAACCCTTTAGCAAATGTGAAACAGTTTGGTGGAAAAAAATCCCTAGCTTCTTTCCATTACCAGCTTGGCAGCATCTTAAGGTACCTCATATCTTGTTACCACTATAAGTGTCTCTCTCAGCATTAATTATTTTAAGCTCTGAAATAATCTTCACTTCTTAGCTGCTTAGCTAGAAGGCCTCGATGGACTACTGGATGGTTAGTTTTCAGTTAGAATATGGGGTTATTTATCACTTACCAGCTAAAATTTTAAACATGACTCAACTGTGACATATGTTAACAGATTTCATAGACAATTACAAAAAATGTTGTTTGTCAGCAGACATTTAATATTTATTTTGGCTAATTCTGGGCTATCAGTTTATAATATACCACATTGACGACTTTGCTCAGAGAGCCTTTGAT
>NW_027557469.1:0-4754 GCF_052425735.1 Oculina patagonica
AAAAGCTAAAACTCAAAAGCGGTACAAAAATCACAGGCAAAATACACTTCACAGCAAAGATCTAACAGAAAATAAATTCAAAGGTCCGGGTATTGTTCTACTTTGCACGCGAACAAATGTTTTTAAGAGCTCATTTTGGCAATATTTACATTAGGCCATCCCAATAAAATGCGTCGTTTCCCATCGCCCGACCGACCCAATTTTTTCGAAATGTAAAAAAAAAAAAAAAAAAAAATCCAGATTCACTTGTCAAAGAGGCAAGTACTTCAATTATTTACAAGCACACGATCTTGTTTTATTAACAACAATTGGTATGATGTGATGTCCTTGTCTTTAATTAAATAACATCGATACTAAGTTTTTCAAAGGATGTTTCGTGCCAAGGGCATTAACGTTTATTCCAACATTCTCAGCGAGATCGACTGAAACAAAATCTATCGGCTGTGCATCTCCTAGTTTCTTAAATGACTCCAGACCCCTTAAAGTGTTCATTCTTTTTTGTTATTATTGCCCTACCGACCGACCCACCATCACAAGAGACGGGGTATTGGGAAACGAACATTTTATTGGGAAGTTTGTACAACGCTTTAATGTACATATATACAATGTCATGTTCCGAATAAAAAGTGCTTCATTTTTTACAAAAACACTTTGTTGAGGCCTCAAATGTAATAAATGTCCCTAAATGTAATAAAGGTCCTAAGTGTAATAACTTTTGGTCCTAAATGTAATAAAGGTCCTAAGTGTAATAACTTTTGGTCCTAAATGTAATAAAGGTCCTAAGTGTAATAACTTTTGGTCCTAAATGTAATAAAGGTCTGTAGTGTATTAAAGGTTACATCTTAAGAAATCATGCTTGGTGCTTTTCTATGTATTATATTCAGTTTGAAACCTGTTTTATGTTTACTTGCTTCATTTTCTTTCCAGTACTGTAAGATGCTATTTCGATTTTGTCATGAAGCAAGCAACTAAATCACGTGACAACGTTCATCCACGCGATCGATCACTTGACACTAGAATACAATTTTTTACCTGATTTTTTAGGAAGTTTTCGATTGTTTGAACCGTCGTGCTTTATGATAACTTTTGTTAACTCGAATTTTAAAAAGACTATTGAAGCAACAAATATGATACTTTTACTTTTCGTGCAAACGTACTAGACTTTTGTTTTCTTTTAAACCGCTCTGACGCTTCCAAGTTCAATTTAATTAAACTACGGTTTTACTGGCGGCACAGGTCTACAAGAATTGTACAGCATTAACAAGCACACGACGTCAGACTTAAGAAACCAAATTTTTCTAAACACGTCCCTGTAATGTTAACTTTCTGTAGATTTTATTTTGGTTTGAGGTTAAAACAGTAAACGTGATAGTCTTCATCTTCTTGGCAAACAAGTTTAATTTGATTTTTTTGCGGTTTTAAGTTGGTTCCACAGAGTCTACAGGAATCCTTCCGCAGGAAGAAACATGCAACGTTTGTAAGTGTCTCAGCATATAAAGTAGACTCATCTGCGCATGCATTTAGCACAAAGTGTTTTGTTCCACAAGGAGAGCATATTGCTTTCTGAAACAGATATATACCTGCCTCGTACCCAGACGCCTCTCCCTTGTTTGGGGAAATGGGCGCTTTCTTTCTCCTTCGCGTGGTCCCTTGCGCTTCGCGCTCGTCACCAGTCACTCGCGTTTCGCGCTCGCCTTGTGTTATTGCAGCGAGAATCGAGTGCGAAGCGCCTGAGGAGGAGGCTGGATATATACCTTTGTGCGCTTTATATGAAAAGTAATGTAGGTAAACTTCCTGTTTTACCAAGGACAGACGATCAGGACTCCCCCCCCCCCCCCCTTACTCAGGAATAATTAATAATTATTGATATTAATAAATAAATTAATTAATTAATTAATTGGCTATTGAAAGTTTACACCTTTAGCCTTAGGGCGTAAGGGGCTTAGCGTTTTAGCGGGCTACAAGCCCAAACAACCATCAATTGTTCATTTTGCACTATTGAGGATTTTGAGTAAACTACTTCTGTTGTTACCTACATGTGTATAAGCGTCTGTTGCCGTTGGCCCATGTCCAATAAGACATGCAAAATAAAATAGATTTTGGCACATTCTTTAAGGCAAGCGGTAACTGGTTGTTAAAGTACATCATAATCTGGATCCCTAAGATACATTTTTAACTCCTTGCTTTTATAAAGAGAAGCACCGTGCATGATTTCATGTTTAGCCGAACCTTAATAACACTGAAGGCCTTTATTTTATTTAGGGCCGAAAGTTGTTACACTTAGGACCTTTATTTCGAATCATTACATTTAGGACAAAAATTTATTACACTTAGGACCTTTATTACATTTAGGACCAAAAGTTATTACACTTAGGACCTTTATTACATTTAGGACCAAAAGTTATTACACTTAGGACCTCTATTACATTTTGGACCAAAATTTATTACACTTAGGATCTTTATTACATTTAGGACCAAAATTTATTACACTTAGGACCTTTATTACATTTAGGACCAAAAGTTATTACACTTAGGACCTTTGTTACATTTAGGGACATTTATTACATTTGATACTTAAACACCGCTAAAACACTTAGCCCCTTACGCCCAAAGGCTCAAGGTGTAAAGTTTCAATAGTCAATTAATTAATTTATTTATTTACTTCAAATATCAATAATTATTAATTATTCGCGAGCGTGAAACACGAGTGACTGGGGATGAGCGCGAAGCGCGAGGGACTACGCGAAGGAAGAAAGAAAGCGCCTAATTCCCCCAAACAAGAGAGAGGCGTCAGGGCACAAGGCCGGTATACATATACTTCAGAAAGCAATATTCTCTCCTTGTGGAACAAAACACTTTGTGCTAAATGCATGCGCAGATGAGTCTACTTTATATACTGAGACACCTACAAACGTTGTACGTTTCTTCCTGCGGAGGGATTCCCGTAGACTCTGTGGCACTAACTTAAAAACCGCAAAAAAATTAAATTAAACTTGTTTGCAAAGAAGCTGAAGACTATCACGTTTACTGTTTTAACCTCAAATCAAAAATCCAGTTTACAGAAAGTTAACATAACAGGAGCCGTGTTTAGAAAAATTTGGTTTCTTAAGCTTGACGTCGTGTGCTTGTTAATGCTGTAGAATTCTTGTAGACCTGTGCCGCCAGTAAAACTGTAGTTTAATTAAATTGAACTTGGAAGTGTCAGAGCGGTTTAAAAGAAAATAAAAGTCTAGTACGTTTGCACGAAAAGTAAAAGTATCATATTTATTGCTTCAATAGTCTTTTTAAAATTCGAGTTAACGAAAGTTGTCATAAAGCAGGACGGTTCAAACAATCGAAAACTTCCTAAAAAATCAGGTAAAAAATTTTACTCTAGTGTCCCGATCGCGTGGATGAACGTTGTCACGTGATTTAGTTGCTTGCTTCATGACAAAATCGAAATAGCATCTTACAGTACTGGAAAGAAAATAATAATAATAATAATAATAATAATAATAATAATAATAATAATAATCATTTGTATAGCGCCCTTTCCATACGTTCAAGGGCGCTTGACAATGTGAAAATGAAGCAAGTAAACATAAAACAGGTTTCAAACTGAATATAATACATAGAAAAGCACCGAGCATGATTTCATGTTAAGCTGGAACCTTTAATACACTACAGACCTTTATTACATTTAGGACCAAAAGTTATTACACTTAGGAACTTTATTACATTTAGGGCCAAAAGTTATTACACTTAGGACCTTTATTACATTTAGGATCAAAAGTTATTACACTTAGGACCTTTATTACATTTAGGGACATTTATTACATTTGAGGCCTCAACAAATGTTACTTACCGTATTTTCTCGATTAAACGCCGGGCCCCGAATAAACGCCGGGTCTCCGAGCTAGAGTTGTAAGTAAGCCTTCCAGGCATTTATTTGAGGTGTAATATGCTTTAGGTATGATGGCAAATTACGTTCATGTCACAAATAATGATTTAAAAAGCCTTGTTTAATAAACATTTTGCTCCAATAAACTGCACCATTCAAATAAATGCCGGATCAACGAAGCCAAGTTTGAAATAAACGCCGGGGGCGTTTCATTGAGAAAATACGGTATTTGGTATGCAAATCTTATACAAATAATAGGCTGAATATTACTAAAAGTTCTATTAGCAACAATGTAAATTTTTCCCCGGAAAATAAGAACCTATTAAAAACCCAAATAGCCTTAATTTGTGTTAAGGACCATTTATGAAAAAAACTGTTTAGACTAACCTGGAAAAACTAGGTTCTTACTCCCGGGTTTTCACTGTATCTTATTAGTCTTGGGCGAAAAATCCCAAAGAAATTCCCCGGGGGGTACTCCAAAAAGTTTTATACGGGGAGGCTCCGCCCCAAGTTCTAACCCCTTACCCTTTTATATACCATTTTTGACCGAAATTGTACCCCTTCCGTATACCTTTAACTGAAAAAAGGTGCCCCTTTCATATACCTAAGAGACATGGCGTGGACTTAAAATAGCACGTTTTCTTGTCATTTTTATGTAACGCTTAATAAATTAAAATAATACAGCCATAAATTGCGTCTTTTCGAAATATTTTAATTTAATGCCCTTTTAAAAAGCCAAATGACAGATTTCCATACCCTTTCATATACTTAAACTCGTAAAATACCTACCCTTTTATATACCTGAAGCCTGAAAAAGGTACCCCTTTCGGGCGGAGCCTCCCCGTATAGGCCGTTATATGGAGTACCCCCCGGG
>NW_027557470.1:0-4731 GCF_052425735.1 Oculina patagonica
GATTTTTCACCAGCTTTAGCGAAAAATAAACAGGAGGCGCGTGAAACGTCAGCTATCGAGAGGTCTCCGAGTCCCTTACCACGTGCCACAATCCCGAGACCCGCGGCCCTAATCCCGAGACTCGAGACCCGAAGAACTGTTGTCACACAACATAAGCTCTACCTAACGCAGAATGATAAGGAGGAAGCCCAAACTCTACACGATGAAGTATCGCCCGAAGCACTAACCACGTGCCATAGTCCCGAGACCCGCGACCCTAATCCCGAAACCCGAGAATCGGAAAATCAACTCGAGCATAGAAAAGGGAACTTCTTCCTAACCCTAAGCTAAAATCCCGCGATCAGGAGCTGCAAACCCGTGACCCTAACTCGCCACGTAACGCCGAGTCTGAATCCACAGCTTTTAGCCAGGACCCCTTAAATTTAACAGAGGGTTTATAAACCCAATTTCCAGCTGGGGAGGCGCCCTAACCCTAAACCTAATCATAACCCTAAGGCAAAACGACCAGGAGGAACCCGAAAGGTGCAAAGTAGGAAGCGTCGCCTGGAGCCCTAACGACCCGCAGCGATCCCGAGTCCCGCGAGTCTAATCCCGCGACCCGAGAGCCTCCTCTTTCAGCCCCAAAACACACAACATCAATCCCGCGCGCGAAACCCGCATTTTTCAACTGGAACCCGAATCCCGAGTCCCGTCCCGCAACCCGAAACCTTATCCCGCGACCCGACACCTCGTCCCGCTCATCCCGCGCCCGCGACCCGAAAAAAATGGCAAAATTCGCCACGAAAGGAAAAGCCGCCAAACTTGGCAGCCTGATAGAGTTCGCCGAGGGCTATCGCGTGGCGCTTAAATTTTTGAAAACCATTGAAATCTCTTCGAGAAACGGCTTCTTGAAGTTTCAGGGTGCCACGCCCCTTTCAACAGAAACTTCGAGGGGCCATAACTTCTAGAGATCGAAGTCAATCAAAAAACTGTAAACGCCACGCGATTGCCCGCCTCGAACTCTATAAATCCCCCCTGGTTTGGCTTCAAACGGACGAATTTGAAATTTGACGAAGAAAGGGCGTGGCACTTTGCACCAAACTTCCACTAGCCATAACTTCTAGAGATCGAAGTCAATCAAAAAACTGTAAACGCCACGCGATTGCCCGCCTCGAGCTCTATAAATCCCCCCGGGTTTGGCTTCAAACGGACGAACTTGAAATTTGACCAAGAAAGGGCGTGGCACTTTGCACCAAACTTCCACTAGCCATAACTTCTAGAGATCGAAGTCAATCAAAAAACTGTAAACGCCACGCGATTGCCCGCCTCGAACTCTATATATCCCCCCGGGTTTGGCTTCAAACGGACGAACTTGAAATTTGACCAAGAAAGGGCGTGGCACTTTGCTGCACACTTCCACAAGCCATAACTTCCAGAGATAAAAGTCAATCAAAAAACTGTAAACGCCACGTGATTGCCCGCCTCGAACTCTATAAACCTGCCGAGTTTGGCGCCAAACGGTTGAACTTGAAATTTGACCAAAATTGGACTTGGAAGAAAAACGATAGGAAGAGCCGACATGGGGAAGCCAAGCAAGTAAAAAGGTAAACAAGCGAGTTAGCTAGTTAGTTCGTTAGTAAGTTAGTTAGTTAGTTAGTTAGTTAGTTAGTTAGTTAGTTAGTTAGTTAGTTAGTTAGTTAGTTAGTAAGTTAGCTAGTTAGCTAGCTATTTAGGTAGTTAGTTCGATAGTTAGTAAGTTAGTTAGTTAGTTAGTTACTTATCTATCTATCTATCTATCTATCTATCTATCTATCTATCTATCTATCTATCTATCTAACTAACTAAATAGCTAGCTAACTAGCTAACTAACTAACTAACTAACTAACTAACTTACTAACTATCGAACTAACTAACTAAATAGCTAGCTAACTAGCTAACTTACTAACTAACTAACTAACTAACTTGCCTCTTTACCTTTTTACTTGCTTGCTTCTTTCCATGTCGGCTCTTCCTATCTATCATCTATCTATCTATCTATCTATCTATCTATCTATCTATCTATCTATCTATCTGTCTATCTATCTATCTATCTATCTATCTATCTATCTATCTAACTAACTAACTAACTAACCAACTTACTAACTATCGAGCTAACTAAGTAAATAGCTAGCTAACTAGCTAACTTACTAACTAACTAACTAACTAACTAACTAACTTACTAACTATCGAACTAACTAACTAAATAGCTAGCTAACTACCTAACTTACTAACTAACTAACTAACTAACTAACTTGCCTGTTTACCTTTTTACTTGCTTGCTTCTTGCCATGTCGGCTCTTCCTATCTATCATCTATCATCTATCTATCTATCTATCTATCTATCTATCTATCTATCTATCTATCTATCTATCTATCTATCTATCTATCTATCTATCTATCTATCTATCTAACTAACTAACTTACTAACTATCGAACTAACTAACTAAATAGCTAGCTAACTAGCTAACTAACTAACTAACTAACTAACTAACTTACTAACTATCGAACTAACTAACTAAATAGCTAGCTAACTAGCTAACTTACTAACTAACTAACTAACTAACTAACTAACTTGCCTGTTTACCTTTTTACTTGCTTGCTTCTTGCCATGTCGGCTCTTCCTATCTATCATCTATCTATCTATCTATCTATCTATCTATCTATCTATCTATCTATCTATCTATCTATCTATCTAACTAACTAACTAACTTACTAACTAACTAACTAACTATCTAACTAACTAACTAACTAACTAACTAACTATCGAACTAACTAACTAAATAGCTAGCTAACTAACTAACTAACTAACTTGCCTGTTTACCTTTTTACTTGCTTTCTTCTTGCCATGTCGGCTCTTCCTATCGTTTTTCTTTCTTTCACATTTAGTTAGTTTAGATAGATAGATAGATAGATAGATAGATAGATAGATAGATAGATAGATAGATAGATAGATAGATAGATAGATAGATAGATAGATAGATAGATAGATAGATAGATAGATAGATAGGAAGAGCCGAAAGGTAAACAGGCAAGTTAGTTAGTTAGTTAGTTAGGCAATTTGTTTTAATTCGCATTTGCTTGCGGTTAGCTTTCACTGAAGTCTGCTTGCGGTTAGCTTTCGCTGAAGTCTGCTTGCGGTTAGCTGTTGTTTGTTGTTTGGGGCAACGCTAGTTGAGCGCAAGGCTTTTTTAATATCACTCCAGGTTGCTCGCGCGGTTAGCTTTCCCTCTAGTCTGCTTGCGTGCGGTAAGTCGTTGTCGGTTGGTCAAGGCAAATACATCCGAGACAGATTTGTTTAAGAAGACTTTACTCGATGGGTTTGCTCCGTAAATAGCAAGTACAACACTGACAACCTCTAGCAAGACGGCAAAGTGTCCTACTTCGCTCGAGGTATCTGCTGGAGCCCGACGGCGTCGACTTGTTCTCGCACGCGCAACAGTCGATCCGATGTTACCTGCTCAAAGTCCAGTCCGGCACTCGGTCGTTCGCAAGTGGTTCCGCGTTTTACCAGCAAACATGGCCGACACTTTCCAAAACCAGCTCTCTCCGGCTTTTTCCCCTTCGATCTCGAGTTTGTTTCCAGTCGAGCCCCGCCTGCTCTGGCTGCTCCACTCCTCCCGACGTTGCACGCACTGCACAGTGCCCGGCAACGGCCAGAAGTTCGCACGAACTCCTCGCTTCCACCTCCATCGATCGATCGAAGGTCAGGCTCAACTTCGGCCAAGATCTCCACTTTCCCAGGCACTTCCGACTCCGAAATTCAGCTCCACAGACTCTTGGCCTTGCCCACTGCACCTCCATCGGCCTGGCTTGTGCGCGGCAGCTCCGCATCCGCAACGGCATCTCTTTAATACACGTCTCTTCTCTGTCGACCTCATGAATTATTTATGACATGCACAGAGATTTTTGCGAATGGAGGCACGGCCCCCGACAGGCAAAGGGTTTATTTTAAGTCTAAAACCAGGTCGCTTCTCGGCAACTTGGAAGCCGCAGCTCCCCAGCGGACACCTCAACACTCACGCTGGCACAGTTCTCGAGAAGAAACCTGCCTTAGACTTTCCGCCTGGCTCCATATGACTTCGTTCGACAACTCTCTCTCAGAGCGCTCAACCAGCGCTGTTGTGCGAAACCAAAGCCAAAACACCCCTCAGTTCTTCGAGGAATGCTAGTGACTCGCGGGCTTCCGGACTTAATGATGTCCTTAGGCCACCAGGCGGCCGCACACAAGCTCCTAACACGGCCAAATCTTTATTGCAAGCTCCCGCCATCTTGTTCTTTCCTCCTGCTGCTCACACGTCACAATGCAGCACCAGTCCTGCGCCTCCGACCTACCAAAACATGGCGGACGTGCTGTAAGCCACGATTCCACGCTCTTGTGCTTTCCAGACTCTGAAAGGCAAGATTTGAAAGGAATCTAGTGCTTATTTGACGCTCGCAGGGCGACAGCGAGGAAGGTGAGCCGCAAAACACTTTATTTAGATCGTTTTGAGCTAAACTACGCAAGGGTGTTTTTTTCGCGAAATTCACCCCGACCGAACTTTGTAAGGGTTAGCATCTTTTTGAGCGAAATTCCAAAAGGGTGCTTTTTACGTCAAATTCACCCCCAATCAAGCTCAGGAATGTTTCTAACCTTTTTTCTCAGCGTTTTGAGGGAAATTCCGAAAGGGTGTTTTTCTCGCGAAATTCACCCCAACCGAACTTTGTTAGGGTTAG